>NW_021680801.1:50022-59503 GCF_001412515.2 Diachasma alloeum | reverse complement strand
CCAACTCAAATATCGGGCAATATAATTGGCCCATTCGACATCACGTGGTACAAGCCACAGGGTTTTCAACTGATAATTTTGTCTGGTAGTTACTATATAAAAAACAAAACATTATGCAGTCGAATTAACCCCTCGTCAAGCTGACAGATTGAATTCAATTGTGGTAATCGGAGNTCACGAGGGTCACCACGAGATGGTCAAATTTCACAAGGGTCATAAGGGGATGGCCAAATTTTNAAACCATTGATGAAAAAGTAAAGGGGAATATTCCTGTCAATACGGAGAAAACGAAGAAGACAATTTGGAATCAATTTACCAGTTTTTGTGATGAGAGAAACTACACATTGAGTGCTGACACACATATTGAATGTGTTGGAAGTAGAGGAGTACGCGAAAGGCACACGATCGTATTTCAACTATTCGAACCNCACAAGGAGACGGTTAATTTTCATAAGGGTCAAACTGAGAGGGTCACAAGGGGACGATCAAATTTACGAGTCAGTACGAAAGTCACAGGGAGATCGCCAATTTTTGAACTTTCCAGGGCCCGAAATATGATTCCGTGAAAAATTCAATGAACTTGAATAATGAACACCATTATCTTTCCTACAAAAAGTTGGAGATTGTTCCATGTGATTCTTAAAGATCGTTAAAGCATCGTATTTCCTTGTGACTCTTGTGATCCTNTCTCTCAACCCGGAATTAGAACGACGGGAATAACGAGAGGAGACAAAATGCCAAAAAGGGCGCCAGTCCTTTTAACCGCCAAAGGACAAGGTCACACCGTTGAGCCGCGTTCCACGACTAGCTCAGATAACCGCGGAGGTGTGTGGGAATAGGCTACAATGAGCGTACTCAACAATGCAATTATTTATAAAACACACAAATTATATTTCCAAATCATAAATCAAATGTGATCTTTCCCTCGTACATACGTAAGTTTCGGGAGAATTCTNAATTCTAAGAGAATTAGAATTTAGAGAGAAAAAATTTCCGCTTAACCCAGCCGGGAATCGAACCCGGGTCTCCCAGATACGCGCCGAGCACATCCCCGTGAGACCCTCGTGACGTTTGACACTTGTGCNGAACGATGGGAATAACGAGAGGAGACAAAATGCCAAAAAGGGCGCCAGTCCTTTTAACCGCCAAAGGACAAGGTCACACCGTTGAGCCGCGTTCCACGACTAGCTCAGATAACCGCGGAGGTGTGTGGGAATAGGCTACAATGAGCGTACTCAACAATGCAATTATTTATAAAACACACAAATTATATTTCCAAATCATAAATCAAATGTGATCTTTCCCTCGTACATACGTAAGTTTCGGGAGAATTCTGTACACGTGCAGGAGAGGACTCCCACGAGCAAAGATGCTATACAAAAAAAANGAATCTATAGAATGGTTTGCACCAAATTGTAAACAATACTGGGATATCCTCACGTGAATGAATCTCAATGTTTAAGGTCTTGTAACGCGACATTCTTCAACTTTAATTCTTTTCTATTTGCCAATGANCTCAGATAACCGCGGAGGCGTGTGGGAACAGGCTACAATGAGCGTACTCAATAATGCAATTGTTTATAAAACATAAAAAATTATATTTCCAAATCATAAATCAAATGTGATCTTTCCCTCGTACATACGAGAGTTTCGGTAGAACTCTGTACACGTGCAGGAGAGGACTCCCACGAGCAAAGATGCTATACAAAAAAAAATGTAACTGACCTAGGAATTCTAATTAACGAAGAGAAATAATAATAATCTTAAGAATGCGTGGGAGACGCTAAGACGCGAGGATCACCCGCAAGCGACGACGACGCGAGAGCCACGACGTAAAAGTTAATGGTGAAGGTCGACGTATTAAATGAGCTCNAATACTGGGATATCCTCACGTGAATGAATCTCAATGTTTAAGGTCTTGTAACGCGACATTCTTCAACTTTAATTCTTTTCTATTTGCCAATGACATCCACAATTTTTAAAAAGATCGATATTACGAGTATCGATATTTTCCAAGGCGATACTTTGTAGTATCGATACCAAGTAATCCGCTTCGANAAATAGACGCTCACCGTGATTTCGCGAGAACACCAGGCAGACTCGTCTGGACCCTCAGTACGGCGACGTCGGAAGATAAAGCCGGAACCAACGGGCACAACACCACCACGTACTTTACTTCCGTCGATCAAATAAGCTCGAAGAGCGAAACAAAACTTAAATGGCACAGAGCGACCTTATTGAAAGAAATCCCAGCGAAGAGTGTTCANATATCGGGCAATATAATTGGCCCATTCGACATCACGTGGTACAAGCCACAGGGTTTTCAACTGATAATTTTGTCTGGTAGTTACTATATAAAAAACAAAACATTATGCAGTCGAATTAACCCCTCGTCAAGCTGATAGATTGAATTCAATTGTGGTAATCGGAGGATTTTTATTCGAAATGAGTAGATTCGGAGTTTATTCCCTGAAAACCATTCATGAAAACNTCCCTCAATGCTGTAACATCGGTTTTTTACGGGACGGCCTTGTGCCGCCGATCCATCAGTGAGGTGGTGGGGGTTCGCACGTAGAGGCCTGAGATGCCTGCTGGCGTACTACGGNCGGTCGGTGGATGTGATCCGCGTTAAGCGGCGCAGAAGCCAACATAATCCAATGCTCCCTCAATGCTGTAACATCGGTTTTTTACGGGACGGCCTTGTGCCGCCGATCCATCAGTGAGGTGGTGGGGGTTCGCACGTAGAGGCCTGAGATGCCTGCTGGCGTACTACGGTCGTCTTTCGCGTCCTACGTGGTGTGAGTCTCCCAGACTCGGTGTGTGCGTGCTCGTCGGTGTGCTGCTCCTCAGATATCGCGCCGTCTTGTAGCTCTCCCTGAGGCTCCGCTCCACTCCCCTCGTCTCGAAGCTCACGTAACCCACGGTGAGCGCGATCGACCGAGTTCGATAGAATGATGGACAGAAGGAAAATAGTCAAATAAAAAAAATAAAAATAAATTGACAGCTGTGGCTCTGGGTGATCCGACTCCTCGCTGGGGTAAACGACTAATTTTCCCCCCATGATCCGCGGTCAGTTCAGGCGAGGAACAGTACATGATTTTTATCATGTTACAGTGCATACATACATATATACGGAAATGATCTAAAAACTGCATGATATTCGAACTCCTAAGACCAAAATTACTCACCCTGGCACAAAAAATGAAAATTTCAGATNAATTGAGAATCAAAAATCCAACTCTTAATTTTCAAAAAAATTGAGTCGATTGAAAGACAATAGAGAATAAAAAATGCAACTGTCAACTATTAAAAAAATCGAGAATAGATTCAGAGATAGTCAAGAATCAAAATTCCAAAATCAAATGTTCAATTCTGAAAAAAGTTGATTGAAATTGAAGAAATCACTAAAAATAACAAATCCAATTGTCTGTTTTAACCCGTCACTAGGCGCGCTATGAGCGATTACCTCACAACAATTTTCACTCCATAGGAAATATACCCTAAAAGCGCAAATCTTTTGCTGAATTTTTTTTTATGCCTCAAGTAACTCTTCTAATTAACTCTCGTGGTGATAAAAGTTGTTTATTGATTAGGGTTGAGTAGAAAAATAATATTTTCTTCAGCACGGTCGAAATTTTCCACGTGTTACGGGTATGGGGCTCGTGCCGCAGAACGCCGAACAGCACCGTCTATGGCGCTATTGGGCTCTATTAATACGAGAAATCGATGAGCGCTTCCCTAATCGCGCGTCTCAAGAACGGTGGTGGAACCGCGCGCCTACTGACAGGTTAAAAAAAGTCGATAGTAAAGAGATCGGTTTGCATAAAATATATTTTTGGCCTCGTCACTCCGACTCTCAATTTTCTCTCAAACACAGGAAATTATGGAGAGTTCAACTATCAACTTGGTCCGCTAAGGATATCCCTATAATTTTCTCGAAAACCGGCGAAGTTTCCTATAATTTTCTCGAAAACCTAATAATTTTCTAGAACGTACTCAAACACCTTAGTATTTCCTCGATTTTTTTTCTCGAAAATTCGAGATATTGTTACAGGGAGGGTAGGGCAATATTTTCACCAGATTTAAATAATGAGTTGAATTTGATCAAATCTACTCTTCCGACTTCATTTGAAGATCATAAAAACCAACACATTCTCATGAAACTGCGTCGTAATAAGAAAACACAGGGTAAAATAGACACCTCGATTTCTTCCTCAATTTTTTATGTTTCAACAATTTTAATTTTTCAAATTGAAAAAAAAAATTATTTTTGACGTTCGTCGTGGGGGGTGGTAAATCAAATTTTTTCTTGCTCATTCATCCTCCTCCCCGCCTATTGTTTTATGGTGATTTCCTCTGTGAGTAGAAAAGTAGCCATCTTACAAATTGCGCAAATGAACAAAAGGTTAGATGTGTAGGGCGTGCAATTGATCATTGAAAAAAAATTAATAATTTCAAAGTTATTTCAAGATTAAAACAGGAAATTCAAAGCTACTTTATATTTCAAACCTCAATGGAAAATTTAATAAAGTCGAAGTTTGTTTGTTGATATCTTTCCCAACTCTAATTTTTCTTTATACAAAGATACCGACACGATTCCGTTGGAAAATGTCCTTTAAAAATTTTCTTTATTTTGGAAAAGGACCAAATATTTCGTATGTCTATTTTACCCCACTCTTGAATAATTTCTAAGTTGTGGACTTTGGCAAGAAGCAATTTTTAAAAATCAATTATTGAAAATGTTTTGAGTGTTCATGTTAGTCCCGTTCATACAGATTTATCAGGTGTCCATAATGCCCAATGAATCAATTTTTAAAATTTTGAATTTTGCAAAAAAAATTTTTTTCGCCAATTTTTGAGTGTCCATTTTAATTCAGTTGTCCATATTACCCCGCTCCCTCTAATTTTTTCAAAAACCGGAGAATTTTCCTGGAATTTTCTAGAAAACTGAAGAATTTCTTCGAACGTTCTCGGACACCCTAGAATTTCCTCGAATTTTGTTTGAAAACTCTAAATATCGTTGTAATTTTTTCGAAAACTGGAGAATTTTTAGGAATTTTCGCAGAAACCGCAGAATTCTCTCGAAAATCGGAAATATTTCTCGAAAACTTCATAGGAAACATGAGAAAATCTACCGGAAAAAATAAACACGACCAAAATAAGAAATAAAAACTGCGGGGCCCCTTCCAAACCCCACTTTTATATGCCACTCTGGTTTTCTGCCATTCCCGCAGTTACCGACATAGCTATGGTCGGAATAAAGCTTCTTGTTTTTACCGCAAACTGGGGGGGGGGGGGCGTAAAATCGCCACTCGGGAAAAAAATCCCTCCAACCGGGCTTTAATTATAAAATTTAATGTCGGAATTTTGGAATTCGTTTCCCAAATTAAATATGGTATTTTTCTATTGGTTAATGAATTTTTCATTGCGGAAGAATTGGAATTTGTTTCGAAAAATGTAATACGGAATTTCCGGAGTTTTACTTGCGAAATAAAATGTGAAAAATCGAATTTAATCACAAATTTCATTACGGAATTTTCGGGAACGCTCGCGAAAATAAAATGTCAAAAATGAAAATTAATCACAAAATTTGATTATGTAATTTTCGGAAAATATTTGCAAAAATAAAATGTCAAAATCGAAGTTAATGACAAAATTTGATTATGTAATTTTCGGAAAACACTCGCGAAAATAAAATGTCAAAAATCGAAATTAATCACAAAATTTGATTATGTAATTTTCGGAAAACATTGTCGAAAATAAAATGTCAAAATCGAATTTAATCACAAAATTTGATGTGTAATTTTCGGAAAATACTCGCGAAAATAAAATGTCAAAATCGAATATAATCACAAAATTTAATTATGTAATTTTTGGAAAATACTCGCGAAAATAAATTGTCAAAATGGAATTTACTCACAAAATTTAATTATGTAATTTTCGGAAAGCACTCGCGAAAATAAAATGTCAAAAATCGAATTTAATCACAAAATTTGATGTGTAATTTTCGGAAAATACTTGCGAAAATAAAATTTCAAAGATCGAATTTAAACATAAATGTGATTTGTAATTTTAGGAAAACACTCGCGAAAATAAAATGTCAAAAATCGAATTTAATCACGAAATTTGATTATATAATTTTCGGAAAACACTCGCGAAAATAAAATTTCAAAGATCGAATTTAATCACAAATTTGATCATATAATTTTCGGAAGACACTCGCGATTATAAAATTTGAAAATTTGGGTTTTACCTTTCCTTGATGTTGGATTTAGCTATCCCTTGGATTTTTTTTTGACTTATTCCCTTTTGTTCCTTTGTTGTTTTAGCTATCCTTTGGATTTTTCCACTTATTCCTTTTCTTGGTGTTTTTAGCTATCCTTTGGATTTTTCCACTTATTCCTTTTTAGACTTTGGATTAGGACAGGCGTCTAGGTCCGGGGTTCTCATGTCGATATCCGAAAACTGGATGGTCGAGAATTGTGCCCGACATATTTGTGCACAGATAAAATTTTCCACTGATAATTAATCAACATAAAAAATGTACATGTACACACGGAAGTATGTGCACCGGACTTTTGAGCATGAAATGTTGACTAATTCACCTACTCTCGTAGAAGTATATGCTGCGGAAATTGATGTGAGCATTCTAAATTTGCTGGTGGAAATAAAATGTAGAGAAATATTGTTACGTCATAACGACGTACAAAAATTATTGTTAATTCCAACTTTGGAAATAACAATAATTTCGGAAACTAAAAAAATATCACATTTGAATACCAATGGAATCATACGATTCCAATGATACATTAAACCGATCGTCTTACATCCGGTAAGACGATGGAAAAATTTATAATATGAGATCGATCATGTGATTCATACAACACGGGTGGTATGAACCGGCGTTCACACCCAACTACGCATCTTTATTTTTTTCCCTCTTCCCCGCGCTCCTCGCGCCGCGAAACGGTTCACGCGCGCTTGTTCCCCTATTCCCTCTTCTCCGCGCCCCTCTTACCAAGGAACGCGACCACGCTGGCTACACCAATTTTCCCCCTCCCCTAATAAGACGCATGTCTCCTCGATCTACCTACCCCCTCTCTCTACAGAGTGCACTCAGCACTCATCCACATCTTATTCACCATCCCCATACAATTAAAAATTCGTGTATGCATTTACATACACGAATTAATATTGACGACGCAAAAAGGGCATCGCCCAAGCAGTCACTCGATCGGTCAGTCAGTCGTGTCGTGATTCCGCCCAGGAAAGGAATAAATCTAAAAGTAAACCGAAGGATGAAAGAAGCAAGAAGGAATAACAATAAGGAAGCAAGAAGGAATAACAATATCGGAGCAAAAAGGAATAACAATAAAGGAGCAAAAGGGAAAAACCTAATAAAAGGAAGGTAAGATTGAAATATTATTTCCGCGAGTTTTTTTTCGAAAATTTACGAATTAATTTTTGCGATTAAAATTTAAATTTGAAATATTATTTTCGTGAGTGTTTTCCCGAAAATTTACGAATCAATTTTTGCGATTAAATTCAATTTTTGAAATATTATTTTCGTAAGTGTTTTTTCCGAAAAATTACATATCAAATTTTGTGATTAAATTCTATTTTTGAAATATTATTTTTCCGAATATTTTCCGAAAAATAACATATCAAATTTTGTGATTTTTGAAATATTATTTTTGTGAATATTTTCCAAAAATTACATAATCAAATTTTGTGATTAATTTCGATTTTTCACATTTTATTGTGCAAATAAAAATCTGAAAATTCCGTATTAGATTTTTCGCGAGAAATTCCAATATTCTGGAACTAAAAATTCACTAATCAATTGAAATTTCCCTTATTTAATTTCGGGAATAAATTCCGAAATTCTTACATTAAGATTTTATAAATTCAAAATCTAAGTTCTTATATTAATTTCGGGAATATTTTCCACATTTTCCACCATTAAAAATTCCGTTAAATTCACCATCTCCCTGTTCTAATTCCGGGAATATTTTCTGAACTTTCCACAATTAAAATTTGATTTTAACCTTAAAAGGTTCATATTCCGAATTTTTGCGAACTAAAAATTATTTATTGTGATTTCACTGTAACTCCGATGTCGTCATAAAAAAAAAAATTCTTTCCGTAAAAAAAAAGGTAAAAGGTTCGATTATTCAAATATTAAATTCTTTGGAATATTTCCGTGGAACAAATGTCATTCCTTCCGATTCTTTCATTTAATAAAATCTTACCCCCTTCAAGTCATCATCATCTTATAAGGAGCATCATCCGAAGATCCTCAGTGAAGACAAGGGACCAGAGGCTATTGACCAGAGGCTATTGATCAAAGGCAATTGACTAGAGACTAAGGATAAACCTGAGGCATTACCTGAAGCATTATCTGAGGACCATCTTCCAGTTCATCGAATTATATATATATCCTAAATTTTGAATTACAGCTACCGTGAGTTAATTTAAATTGACCATTATTATTTCATTGTTTTTTTTTCTTGTGGATTTCCGAATCAAAGAATTCTTTATTTTCCACTATGTTTTAGAGACATTAATATCGATTTCTTCGGATTGAATTCAATTATATGATTATATTATATATATTTAATCCCAAAAATTGTTGTAAATTGAATAGACCTTCTGTCGTAAATATTATTATCATATTCAGGGAGATTCCTGATTGTACTTCCATTATTTTTATTAATTAGAATCATTGTGCTTAAATGAGACATTCCATTCAGGAATTGAAACCTTTCATAATTATGACGCCGCGTAAAGGGGAAATTCTCATCCTCATTAATACTTTGAATTCTTTAACTTCAAAAGTAAAAATTTTCAATAATTATTGATTGTTGATCAATCAATTCAATTTATTTGTAAAATCTCATTCAAGGTGGGAGTCAAGTCCTCAATGATTAACTTTGTTCATCATTCTGACGTTAAACTCAGAGAACAGATGAGAGGACACAAAATTAATTATTAATATTTTTTTTGTGTTTGTGTTTTTTTTTATATTAATCAAATTTTGATTTAAAAAGAATTCAAAGGTTTCCGCTAATGAACGAAAATAAAATTTTGGATGGAATGATTCAATCAATTTGAATTATTGAATACCATTGTTATCAGAATTTGTAAAATCAGAGGAAAATTTTATTGGATTAAAAGTTAAAAATCCATGTTAAGCAAAAATCTGTCTTTCTTTTTATTTCTGGATTACCTAAAAGCACTCACCATTCCCAGCTATTATCTTAATGGATAGGCTAAAATAGGTGAATTCAATACTCATATTTGAGGATTTATCAAGGGTAAGTCTGTGAAATCATGACGTAACAATATGAATGTGTGAAGTCTACGGTGGAAGTATGCAAATCATTAAATGGATAGTGTTCAATTTCCACCACGGTGCCGATATAAATTTACACACTATCATTGACACTACTGACCTCATTGGTAAATATTTTTGTTTTTC
>NW_021680801.1:17432-34842 GCF_001412515.2 Diachasma alloeum | reverse complement strand
ATCTTACCCCCTTCAAGTCATCATCATCTTATAAGGAGCATCATCCGAAGATCCTCAGTGAAGACAAGGGACCAGAGGCTATTGACCAGAGGCTATTGATCAAAGGCAATTGACTAGAGACTAAGGATAAACCTGAGGCATTACCTGAAGCATTATCTGAGGACCATCTTCCAGTTCATCGAATTATATATATATCCTAAATTTTGAATTACAGCTACCGTGAGTTAATTTAAATTGACCATTATTATTTCATTGTTTTTTTTTCTTGTGGATTTCCGAATCAAAGAATTCTTTATTTTCCACTATGTTTTAGAGACATTAATATCGATTTCTTCGGATTGAATTCAATTATATGATTATATTATATATATTTAATCCCAAAAATTGTTGTAAATTGAATAGACCTTCTGTCGTAAATATTATTATCATATTCAGGGAGATTCCTGATTGTACTTCCATTATTTTTATTAATTAGAATCATTGTGCTTAAATGAGACATTCCATTCAGGAATTGAAACCTTTCATAATTATGACGCCGCGTAAAGGGGAAATTCTCATCCTCATTAATACTTTGAATTCTTTAACTTCAAAAGTAAAAATTTTCAATAATTATTGATTGTTGATCAATCAATTCAATTTATTTGTAAAATCTCATTCAAGGTGGGAGTCAAGTCCTCAATGATTAACTTTGTTCATCATTCTGACGTTAAACTCAGAGAACAGATGAGAGGACACAAAATTAATTATTAATATTTTTTTTGTGTTTGTGTTTTTTTTTATATTAATCAAATTTTGATTTAAAAAGAATTCAAAGGTTTCCGCTAATGAACGAAAATAAAATTTTGNCACACCCGCGTCGGGCCTTCGTGACGAAAAATAGTATATGCCATTCGGGCGATAGCGTTGGTTTGTGAGTCGTGTGGAGTTTGCAACACTCGGCATGGCAAGCGTCCGACTCGGATCGCCTTCGGCGATCCTCGTCTCCTGCTTGCCACGCCTCTTGCTGCAACTCCACACTCCTCACAAACCGCCGCTTATCGCCCTCATGACATAATGTACTATTTCTTGACGTTACATCTCGTACCATGTCACGTAGGGCGTGTTTGGGCGAAATAAATGTGTTTATGGACAGGGATTATTTGCACATATTCATGTGAATTGTATCATTCTACAAGAGTTTGTTGACAGGTAAGTATTGAATTCATACACCGTCTGTCGTGATTTTTAGTTACTATGGTAGATGATAAGAAAAATTTCTTATAACGCGGACAATGATAATGAACCTCTCGGTGATTTTTGTAACACAATGTTGGCATTGTGCTTTATTATTTCGCCCAAGGTACACAGAGTCAAGTCATTCTTATAATATCCCTCTACTCGGTGTAAAAAAGTGATAACATACATTCTAGAATACCTACATATTTTAATACTATTAATTTACGTGTGGGAATATTTTACACATAATTATTTCGATAGATAAAACCAACACTGCCTCTTGAAGGATTTGACGCTATAACTCATTTCCAAGTTGTCAATATTCAAATCAGTGTTGATTTCAATTGCAAACACGGGTGTACGCTCCCTATTCTATGTCTGTACATTGAATACATATACGACATTTTTATTCACACGCAAGGATGAAACTTACACAAATGCCCCGGAATATTATTTCATGTGTTATGTCTTTTCCTTGTTTGTTATTCTGATCGATTGATCTCTAGCCTCTGTGTTACATATATTCGGTGAAATTGATTCAATTGTTATCAATTTTTCGCATTTTGAACACATTGTGTAAGCATAAAAGACACAAATGTGTAATGTGTAGACTTAAACTTCCACTGTGTATATTTTCTCAATGTTGCAATGGCTGGCTCATCGTTATAAAAAAATCCTAAAATGGGAAATTGAGAGATTACTGATTTGGTATTTCCCTGACATCTCAATTATATACATTTTTGATTCTCGAGGCTTTAATGTTTGTAAGGGTTAATCAATTTTCATAATTTTATGAACACGAACTATTAGAATGGTCAGTTGGACTTGAGATACAAATAATTCAAGGGTCCAAGCGGATTAACGGGTCAAATTAGCCGAATGATCTACTCATGAGTTGAGTGATTTTAACGGTTCCACTGGCTACGAGATCATTATGGTCGAATGGCTGAATGTCTAAAAAAAGAGACCATGTATACCCGTATCGAATGATGATGCGGGTATACAGCGAGCTGAACTTTGTGGAGCTAAACTTGTATACAACTGAATGAAAATCAAAAGTGATATACGGGAGGAAAAAAATCTGGATTCTGCTGAAATCATTCAGAAGCCCGTCACCAATGTATTTCTGACGAAAAACGCATTACAACATCACTCAGCGACATGCTCGCTGTCAAATGCTTGCTAGTTTCGTCTGGAAGTCGTGTGTGCGCTAGAAGCGCGCCAAACTCCAATACGAGCGGTGCATCGATGCGCGCTCCGCGGATAAACAAACGTTACTCCGCCACTTGTTCTTTTCTGCGCTGGAGGCTGTGAATAACCAGAAAAATGGCCTTTTGACCTACTCTCCCAGTCTGTATGAAACTCAAATTTCCTCAGGAATCCAATGGCGTTCGGTTCAAGGCGCTAACTGCTATAGTTTACGAGATATCATCGAAAAACAGAAATGATGAAGAAGTAAACTTCTATCCGCCCTAGGAGCTGTAAACAACCGAAAAAATTGCCTTTTCACCCATTCTCTTATGCTATAGAGAATTGGAATTTCCTCAGGTGTTCAATGGGGTTGGAATCAAGGTGCCAGCGGAACTTGCCGAGAGTTGGTGCTTTCGCATATTTCCTCCAGAGGAGAGCAGGCCGCGAGTCCGGTGAGAGCTGCAGTCAACCGTGGGGGCTCTGGCCATTTGTAGAGAGACGAGAGTGAGGCGATAGCCTTTAGGGCACTATCGTATGTGCTGTCGCCAAATTAAGGTAGATAAGAGTGAAGCGAGAGTCTGGAGAGCACACTATCGCCTCTGCTCTCACCGAATTTAGGGAGACGAGACTGAAAGGAGAGCATTTAGTGTCACCTGTGCTCTCGGAAATTTCCAATAGACAAGAGTGAGGCGAGAGCGTTTATTGTACTGTCGTCTCTATTCTATTCCTTTGGGTGGCTGTATCCCCCTCTCACTCAAGTATAGAGCGCAAGTGCCGAACTGTCGCCTCTGCTCTCGCCAATTTTGAATAGACGAGAGTGAAGCGAGAGTCTAGAGTCATTTGAAAATAGACGAGAGTGGTGGGAGAGCATTTAGTGTACTATTGCCTCTGCTCTCGCCAGTATTGAATAGTGAGTGTCTTGAGCGCACTATCGTTTCTGCTCTCGTAAATTTATGATAGACGAGAGTGGTGTGAGAGTTTCTACTGTACTATCGCCTCTACTCTCGCCATTTTCTGGTAGACGAGAGTGAGGTAAGAGGATAACTCTCTTGAAAGAGTCTAGACTCTAAACTCTCGTTTCATTCTCGAGTGTACTATCGCTTCTGCCCTCGCCATTTTCTTGTGGACGAGAGTGAGACGAGAGACTTTACTGTACTATCACCTCAGCTCCAACCATTTTCTGGTAGACGAGAATGGACGATAGTACACCAAAGGCTGTCGCCTCACTCTCGTCTAACTGGAAATGGCGGGAACAGAGGCGATAGTACACTAGGGGCTCTCGCACCTCTCTCGTCTACCTTAAGCTGGCGAGAGCACAGGCGATAGTGCGCTCTAGACTCTCACACCACGCTCGTCTACGTTAAACTAGCAAGAGCAGAGGTGATAGTACACTGAATGTCCTCGCCCCACTCTCTGAAATTGGCGAGAGTAGAGGCGATAGTACACTGAAGGTTCTGGCACCTCTCTCGTCTACCTTACACTGGCGAGAGCAAAGGAAATTCTACAGTAGAGGCCCTTGCACCACTCTCGTCTACCTTAAACTGACGAGAGCAGAGGCGATAGTGCACTCCAGACTCTCGCTTCACCCTCATCTACCTTTATTTGGCAAAAGCATATGCGATAGTACATTAAAGGCTCTCGCCTCAACCTCGTCCCTTAATCAATGGCGAGAGCACCGGCGAGAGTCCTGTTAACTGGAGCTCTCGTCGAACTCTCGTCCTACTCTCTTCCAGAGGAAATATGCGACTATCGTCAATCTCGCGCCCAGCTCTCGCTAAGTTACGCTAATATAATCGAAAAATAGAATTGAGCCTGTTTACACAGAGGTGTTGGGTTGAGTTAGATTTGGTTGGGTGGCGATGCTCAATACACTAGTATATCTATCTATATGGGATCATTCAAATACGAAACTTTCTCACCGTCAAGTTTCACCAACCCAACACCTCGGACTAAACAGGATCACTGATGAAGAATCAAACTCCTATTCGCCCTAGGGGCTGTAAATCACCGGGAAAATGGCATTTTCACCCATTCTCTCATCCTTAAGTATGCTGAAATTTCCTTACGAATCCAATGGCGTTGGATTTAAGTCACTAACTGCAATATTTTACGAGATATCATATGAAAACGGAAATTATGAAGAATTAAAGTTCTTTCTGCCGTAGGGGCTGTAAATAACCTGAAAAATAGCTTTATGACCTATTCTCTAAGCTTACAGGTAACTGAAATTTCCTCAGGAATCCAATGGCGTTGTATTGAAGGTGCTAACTACTATAGTTTACGAGATTTCATCGAAAAAAGGAAGTGACAGATAATGAATTTTCCATCCATCCTAAGGGCTATAAATAACGTTAAAAATGACCTATTGGCCCATTCCATCAGTCTATAGGAAACCGAAATTTCCTCAAGAATTCAATGGCCCCGGCATTCCATGCGCGCGTGAAGTGTGCACTCTTTTCCTAGTACTGGAAATTTGGATATTTTGCGAGACTGAGGCGAGACTGTCTTACGTTTCGTCTAATCTCGTATCGTGCGCACCCGTAGTGGGAAGTAGGCGTTGGTGAAATTAGGTGCGATCAACCAATTAGGGAAGTAGGTGTAATCAACAAATAAATATCCAACCAATTCTCTCTCTTTGAGTTCATTGGATAATAGTCACAAGTTCTGAATACTTTATTTAAATAGTTGAGGAATAGCTGGGACGATTTCAATGAAAATTCAATCAGACTCGAGTCATATAGAAACCCATTGGTTGTAAGAAGAATAATGAAGTTCCATCATTCCTCAGGAATGGTTTATTCTGAAGAAATCATAGCAAAAAACTTGCCCTATGCATACGTATACACACACTCACACACTTATCCACACGTACAGATGATTCTCGGAATAAGGTCAAAAGTGGTTGTGAAGATCACAAAATGATGAGAGGTCATGAAACTTTCCTATTCAATTTTATGAGTTACTACAATAACTCCTCTTCTGGTAGTAAAGTTAAGTAGACAAGAAATGAGACAAGACAACAAAATAATTTCCAAGTAATTCTAAGTAATTTCTAATTTCAAAGTAATTTCCAGAAGAAATGTCAAGACGACGAGCTGATCCACGATCAATGGACAGACCTCAAAATTAATCGAAATTCTGCGTGGTTTTTCAAGTAAATTTTTCGTTCGTTACCTATTTTTTTTCAGCCAGAATGGCTGAATTTTTTCATCTTTTTCATTTTTCATTTCATTTTTTCATATTTTTCATTTTTCATTTCATTTTTTTTTTCATTTTTCATTTTTTCATTTGAGGTTCAATTTGAAATCTAATGTAGGTAACGAAGTTTACTTGTCAACTTCAAAATTCCCAGGGATGTATTCCTTTATTATTTATTTCATTATCAACAAAGTGCCCGCAGGAATTTCCTCCCCTATTCAGTTCTTCGTCTTGTTCCATGGCGAGGATTATATTGCTGACAACGTCGCCTTCTACGGTGATGGCCAGGCAACTCCTCATTCTCCTCTTCATCACTAGATGATAATTGTGGGCCATAAAATATACCATTATCGTCGTCATCTCTGTCGAGTTCATGTCCTCCTGAAAGAAAATGGAAGCCCAGTAGAAGCCCCCACTTAGTACGATTCAGAGAAGTTTTTCCATTGTTCCTATGAGAGAAGTAGGGGCGAAATCGCTAAGACATAGGAGTCAAATGAATTCAAAGGCAAAGGTGTGCAGGACTAGTGATGAAACAGAGCAATCGAATTAGTGATAAGACAAAGCAATCAAACACAGCACTTGATTGGAAAAATCACTCAATCTCTCGCTGCTCCGTTTGGCTCCTGAGAACATCTAATCCTAATCCTCATCTAGTTCTAATCCCTCAACGACATATCAGATTAAAATAGGACAGGCAATAGGGGCGATGTCACTCCTATTTTCTCATTTTGCTCTCATGTCCCCTTCTAGTACAGGTGAGGTTTGAATTCTTCATTATTACGTTGCATTATTGCCACTTTCCCGACGTTAGCCACTGTGGACAATTGTAATGAATGCTTGTGAGTTTTTGACGCCTTCTACAATCCATTACAGCCAACATATATCCAACATCCAGGTTCAATCTGAAGAGAACATGGTAATCAGAACCAAAAGAAAGTACTGTGTGTATGAAGTCATTCAATAAACGTGCTAACCTTCTCAGAGTAACATGCACACCACGCAGTCGTTGGATCCTTGTCTTTCTTTGCTTCTCTGAACGTATTCTTTGTACCGGTTCAACTCTTTCTCTTTGAGTACATTGGCATTTTGCTTTATTATAAATCTCACTGATTCTGAAATTTCAAATCAGTTATTACGTATTTGGGTGGCTATTCATACTCTCAATACGTACTAATGAAGTCATAGACATCCCCCTTCTTACGAGTGAAAACTTTGGCCAAAGATTTATCGTGGATCTGGATTAGCAAATTAATTTTGAATGATTCGTTGTCTGATGTAATAAGATCGACTTTGCCCTGCCATTCTTCTGTTAAATAGTTGATGAATTCTTGAGCATCATTCGTCTGAATAGAGAGTTGTTCCAGTTGAGTGAAGATTTATCCAAAAGCTGTGTTGCATAAATCAGTAGGAATATCAGTTAATGACCAACATTTCTACAGTGCGTCCTTTGGAAAAGCATTCAGTCCATATCCAATCCAGGCTCTAGAAATGGTCTGTTAACAATCGATGAAACAGTTTTGAAGAGAAATATTTAGATCAATAAATTTCGAGGGTCTTTCACGAAGAAATTTGGTACTACCTTCATGCTCGAATAAAGTTGAAATAGTTGAAAAGTTGAACAATTGAAAGCTTCGATTTTTTTTACCCTCAACGCGTGATTTTTCAAAGTGATGTTGAGAATTTAGGATTGCCCTTTAATAAAAAAAAAAAGAATTTAGGATTGTTCTAAATTTTTGTTGGGGTTAAGTGCCTTAAAGTTCTGAAAACACTTGAGGATTCACTACCCCCCCCCCCTGCCTAGGGATTTCAGACGGAATCCAAACGGATCCTAGAGCTAATAGAAAAAACCAGGTCCAAGAGTATATTGTATGTACGTATGAAATCCTATGCAGAATTCGAACATTTTCTATAGAACTGTTCAGATAATTTCATATGAACCCCACTCTGACTTTATCAATTATTGACTTTCGTCAATTTATTGACTTCTATCAATTTATTGACTTTCATCCGTTTCAAAATATTAACGTCTCGTTAACGAGAGCGTCTACCAAAAAGGTCATAAAACATTATCCATAGTTTACAAAATTCCCTACAAAAAATGTTCTATAACAGTTTTCCTCAAACACGATATTTCCAGAGATATCCCAAAAAGAAACTCAACAAAATGTTCTGCCAGCCATTCCCCTCACCCCTTTCTTCCCCTTCAAATAAATACCTCATTCACAATAATCTCCAATTTTTCATCATTAAAAAACATACAATTGACCAGAGAATCCTCCATTATCACTGAAAATTCGTTATCATCATCTCGAACGAGGAAGAGATGATCCAGAGAGATGAGAAATTTTTTTTTAATTGAGTGGAACAGAAGAAAAATTAATGAAAACGTGAATTGGAGGGATGAGTTATTTTTCGAATGCCCGTAACTCGGGATTGGCTGAGTGTAATTTGAAAAATCTGACGCCATTTTGAAGGTATTTTTTCAAGTTTTGTTTTTTTGATTTTTTGAAATTGGTTCGTTTGGTCGGGAGATATGAGGGATTTGGTGGAAATTGTTTCCATATGACCCTCACTCTGACCTTATGACCCTAAGTTTGATATGAAATTCCATAAGAAATCCTATATGATATCCTCTCAGAAATTCGATAAGAAAAATATGATATAAAAGCCTATAGGGAATTCTATGAGAAATCCTATACGAAATTCTATGAGAAAGCCTATAGGAAATTCTATTAAAAAGCCTATAGGAAATTCTATAGAGAATTCCATAGAAAATTCTATCTGGAAGATCTTATAGTAACTGTCAAATTCTCAATAGGGTTCTTGAAAGGAAAACCTATAGAATTTTGTCATATGTGTTATGTGTTATGTGATACTTTCAACACGTGGATTCAATTTCTCAATTAATTTTTGCCACACTTTACTTGATGGAAGTAGAAACTGCAAGTTAGTTTTTCCACTTGTGGAAATTCCTGATGTATAGCGTTGAGTAATCTACGTTCGTTACCAGTTATCACCGTTTTCACCCCTTGAATCAAACCTGGTGCTAGATTTTTAACTTTTTGAATGACGCCCATGTACAGTGATTCTGTTTCACTTTCCAGAATAGTATAAACAGCAGGAATGATCTGAATATGAGACTTAGTCTGGATAAAGGGGAATACAATATATAACGGAATTGAGGTAAAATGTACATACAGTCTGTTTGTAATGGACGCCAATTATCAGCATTGAATTTATCACAGGAGCAGTAATACATACCTAAAGTATAAGTTTAAAACCAATTGAGAATGACAGATGCAATGCTATCACCCATATTACTTTCTTTCTCACGCACTAAAAAAATTGATAGAAAACCCTAGTGAATTCGCTAGATATTTTCTATAGACTTTCATCGACCCAAATTATCTCCGAATATTTTTGTTCTATCTTCTTCATGTGGAAAAAAAAGAAATAGAATAAGAAAGTTTAGAGAATCCGAGGTGAGAAAATTCTATATAATATACATTTCATTAGAATGAGTTGCATAGAAAAATCGAATTTTATTCATTTTCCATAGGAATATTTAATATCAAAAATGTCAATGGAAACGGCTAAAAAGTTATAGAAAGTTCCATATAAATTCGATAGAATCATCGAACAAATTCGCTAGGATTTTCTATTAATTTTTTTCATACGTGCTATTCTGTTTGCAACAATATTGAGAGAAGATAAACTCACTTGAATGCCACTCATTACATAAATATATTTACTCCCATTTAATTGAGTCATCATGCTCTCATTCGCAAATACAGATGCCCTTTTTTCATTCTGCACAACTTCTCCTCTGTAAAATCCTTCACAGAATGAATACCCTTGTAACATATGATCTAAATCCTGCAAATCTTCTAGAATTACTGGGCGATTACTCTTGTGTAGCCGATCTATGAACGCTGTGCAGGCTAATCGAGGAAACTGCTCATTCAGAATTGGGTTATTACCAACGACGTTGTTATAGATGTCAGATGGCTCAGCAGTGGTGTCCAGTGCTGATTGCTTAATTCTTTCTTTGGCCTCTAGCAATTGAATTTTCCCCTCTTGTTCGTAATAATTATTGTGATCTCGATAAAGGATGAATTCAGAATCTGGAGTTACTTTGATGATAGCATCGCAGTTCTCTGATGTCGCTCGGGAACATCGAATCGTGTCTGCCACACTCCAATCTCGGTAGAACGTATATTTGTCATTGATAACATAAATTTAGGAGTCGGCCCTCTGACCCGGAAATAATCTTATCGCATCCCTTGGAATTATTTCATTCACACGCAATACTGGCCTCACTGGATGTACTCCCTCATCCTGTATTGCAGGTCTGTCTTCGGGGATAATATTTGCATTTACTTGATCTGCTTCCATTTTTTTCGTTGGTAATGAACAAAAAAAAGATGTCAATTATATCCTGCTAATTATATACGGCAGACACGCCGTGTCACTAATTGCATGTACGTCACCTGTAGAAGAAGAAATCAGTGATTGCCAATTGTTATACATTTGACAATTACACATTGAAATGTGTAATTGCCTATCGGAATACGGTGCACCGAACGGGATGTATTACATTCAAAGGCTCTGTAATATTCCGAAATCGACTGTGTCACTTTTCTACTAATATTATAGCACATGAAATGAATAATAATAATAATAATAATAATAATAATAATAATAATAATAATAAGTAGCGGAAACTGTGGAAGTCAAAGAGACTCTTTGCGAGGAATATCGGCGGCGGCTCAGGAAAGTTTGGAAGTCCGAACGTTCCGGCAAGAATAAAGTCGCAGCAACGAACATGTTCGCTGTCCCGGTGCTTCTTTACTCCTTTGGTGTTCTCAAATGGAGTAGATTTGAGGTGGAGCAGCTGGACAGAGATACCCGCAAGCTGATGAACATTCATAGGAGTCTCCATCCACGTTCTTCGACTCTGCAGTTGTATTTTCCGCGAGATTGTGGAGGACGAGGACTTCTCAGTTTGGAGGCTCTTCATGATCGTCTAGTCCTCGGTTTAGCTTGTGACGTCATGAATGGCTTGGATCCACACTTGGAGTTCGTGCATGATCGTGAGCTCCATGGGGTTCAAGCCTTTCTATACAAGGCAGCGAATACAGCAGCGGGTTCCTTTGGTTTGGAATTTCGTCACGGCCGAGATAGCCAGTTAGCTAGTGATTCATTAGTTATCATGGCCAAACCTCGGCGTAGAGCGACCATCAAGGCGGCGGAGCAGTCCACCTTGCTCCGCCAGCACGTTGATAGGCCCGTGCATGGTATATTCTTCCGCCATGTGGAAGAGCAGGGTCTTTCCGTCCAGCTGACATTCGCCTTCTTGAAGTCAGCTGGCTTGATGTCCGAAACTGAGGGTTTCATCTGCGCATGTCAGGATGGCGTGATAAACACTCTTGTCTATCGAAGTCGTGTTATGGGGGTGCACGTTCCGGATACTCGATGTCGGATGTGCAAGCAATCCCCGAAAACTCTGATCCATCTTTTGTCGGCTTGTCCGACTTATGCAATCACGAGTTATATCCACCATCATAATACGGCTTTGAGAGTGCTGTATTATCATTTTCANTGGGGGTGCACGTTCCGGATACTCGATGTCGGATGTGCAAGCAATCCCCGAAAACTCTGATCCATCTTTTGTCGGCTTGTCCGACTTATGCAATCACGAGTTATATCCACCATCATAATACGGCTTTGAGAGTGCTGTATTATCATTTTCAGCACTCTTATGGGATAGACAGAACGCCGGTGCTGCCTTACGCTCCAGGAGATATTGAGTCCGTTGTCGTAAACGAGAGGTGTAAGATTTACTGGAACTTCTCGTTCCCGACTGTCAGGCCAATCGTTGCGACGAAACCGGACATCGTTCTCTCCGATTTTGATGACCAAATCATCTATGTCATTGAGTTCTCAGCTTCGGCTGAGAGCAACATCACAGTGAAAGAAGAGGAGAAGCGGCTCAAATACCAGCCACTCCTGTTTGAGCTACGTCAAATAAATCAGGGATTTAAAGTAAAGTTGGTTGTCCTGATAATTGGCTCTCTTGGGGGAATGAAAGAGTCATTCATATTTGCGCTGAACACCATCCCTGCATGTAGGCGTCAAGCCTTCATTTTGGCTGGCCAAATGCAGAAGGCGGTCATTCTTGGATCCCTCCGTCTACTTAGACAGCACGATTCTGGACTGCAGTAGAGCTCACCATCTGGTTGGATGGAGCACTACTGTAGAGCGATTAGGAAGAGTTTGTATCGCTTAGCTTGCTGGGCGGTCTTCGAGGTGAAGTCGGAACCCTCGAGGATCGTTCAGCGATCTCATTTACGAGTGCAAAAAAAAAAAAATAATAATAATAATAATGATACCTCTGTGCATGTGCATCTGGCTCGGATGGTTGGTGGAGGGGAGGACTGTGCTGATCCCGAAGAAGGGAGACTTGACTGAGCCGGCGAATTATCGGCCGATCACTTGTCTGAATACACTATATAAGCTCTTCACCGGTATCTTGAATGAACGTATCCTCCATAATATACAGCCAGTGTGGCAGCAGATTCACGAACAACGAGGAGCGAAGAGGGGACTGTCAGGTTGCAAGGAGGGTTTACTGCTCGATCGCTGCGTATTGCGCGATTCGTTGCAGTACCATCGCAATCTGTCAGTGGCCTGGGTCGACTATCGCAAGGCATTTGATAGCACGAGCCATGAGCTCATTTTTGTGCTTCTCGAATGCCTTGCGGTAGAAGACAACATAGTGAGATGCATTAAAGATCTTGCGCCTCTCTGGAGGACGCGTTTCCCTATAACATCTAGTGAGGGGAAGCTGACTTCAGGGTTGGTGCAATTCAGGAGAGCAGTTTTCCAGGGTGACACCCTGAGTCGTCTTCTGTTCTGCATCTCACTGATGCCGCTCTCTGTTGCGCTGCGTTGTCTTGGGGGATATCAAGCTGGAAGACCTGGCGATAGGAGGCACCAGGTTAGCCATGTATTTTACATGGATGACCTGAAGTTATTCGCCTCAGGAGAACGACAGCTGAAGCTTCTGCTTGACGTTGTCGGAGTGTATTCACTTGCGGTTGGCATGAGATTTGGGTCGAACAAGTGCGCCGTTTTCCATCTAAAGAGGAGCAAAGTCCGTGACGAGATGGGTGATCTTCAGCTTGTGGATAGAAGCGTCATACATCATCTTGGCACCGAAGAGTCATATCCATATCTTGGCTTCAATCAGCGTTCCGTAGTGGACGCTGAGGCAGTCAAGGAGACTCTTTGCGGAGAGTACAGGCGGCGGCTGCGGAAAATTTGGAAATCCGAATTTTCCGGGAAGAATAAAGTCGCCGCGTCGAACATGTTCGCAGTCCCGGTGCTTCTCTACTCCTTTGGAGTTCTCAAGTGGAGTAGGGGTGAAGTGAAGCAGCTTNAGGCAGTCAAGGAGACTCTTTGCGGAGAGTACAGGCGGCGGCTGCGGAAAATTTGGAAATCCGAATTTTCCGGGAAGAATAAAGTCGCCGCGTCGAACATGTTCGCAGTCCCGGTGCTTCTCTACTCCTTTGGAGTTCTCAAGTGGAGTAGGGGTGAAGTGAAGCAGCTTGACAGAGATACCCGCAAGCTGATGAATATCCACAGAAGTCTTCATCCACGCTCTTCGAGTCCGAGGTTATATTTTCCGCGGGAGAGTGGGGGACGGGGACTTCTCAGTTTGGAGGCTCTACATGATTGTCGAGTCCTCGGTTTAGCTTGTGACGTTATGAATGGTTTGGATCCCCACTTGGAGTTCGTGCATGATCATGAGCTGCTTGGGGTTCAAGCCTTCCTATATAAGGCAGCAGATACCGCAGCGGCGTTCCTCGGTTTGGAATTTCGTCGTGGCCGAGATTGTCAGTTGGCTGGTGATTCATTAGCCTTCATGGCCAAATCTCGGCGTAGAGCGACCATCAAGGCGGCGGAACAGTCTAACTTGTTCCGCTGTTACTTACCCTGTACGTATAAGGACCTTGCTTATTCTTCATCCCCGGAGGTGTTAAGTACCCTGTACGTATAAAGACCATTGGATAATGTTACATGGCCGGTACGAGAATTTTGATAATTCTATTATTGATCCTCACCGTTTAAGAGGTTTCGTGGGTGAATAAGCTGGACAATAACCATACAACGGAAGTGTGATGCTATGACTCAATTAAGGGAAAAACGCCTAAAAAAGACCATGGTACGACTTTTATCAGAGGATAGGATCGGAACGAAGGATAGTCTTCACGTGTCCCACGCCAATTAGGGGAAACAGATGGGTGACTATTCCCTTCACAAAATTTGGAAAAACTACGCAAGTCCAAACAGAAAATGAGGAGGCCTAATGTCACCTAATCGCCAATCAACGAGCTCCATGAAGGAATAGGAGAAACGTCACCACCAATCCCCGAATAATATCCAAAGAAATCCAATAATTAGGCGGATACATATAGAAGACAATGGTAAAAACAGGGAAGCTTCTAGAACCTTCCACCCCTGATGACACACTGTCGATTCAATATAAAAAGAGAGCCGCGACGCGGAAAGGTCAATTCGAACTTCGAAATTCCAAGGGAAGAATTAATACCCTGAAGCTCCAGCCAGAAGTCTCCAAAAGTCGTCATTCAACTCATATTCCCAGTACAAAAGTAGTGGTCTCTTTCATTACGACGAGTCTACAGTCTGAAGGTCCAGCCTGGTGAAATAATACTCTATTATTTCACCACTCATCGAGATTGGCCATTTCTTCGGGTCTCCAGTCTACTCAAGAGGATCAACTATCAACCTACAGTTCACTAAGCCCCGAGGACGTCTCTGCAGAGGCCAAGGATTCAACCACAGAGCATTCCTTCTGACATGCATTTTTTTATTAACCTGCATGTTTTTATCAACCAATCGTAAGTGTCCATGTCCTTCATTATCCTATTTCTCTACTTTTCCATCTTCCTGTTTTTCCTCCGACGGTTTTCACCCTAGGTTTACGCGAAATTGAATCATCTTTAAACGAATAAAATATTTAATCGGTGTAGTTGGTCTCTTTCTCTTCCTTTACGTGTTACATTTTCGGCGTATTTTAATACCTTATCCCGATAATCACGTTCCCGATAATATTTTGTTAAAGAGATAATTAAACTCCGGTTTGTCTCATCATCACAGTGACTTCCAGTCGTGACTGGTAACGGTCAGGTAAGAGTCAGCAGGTGGATTTCCTTTCCCTCTCGCTCTCACTCAAGGTACGGTTGTCCACAACAAAATTTTGGCGCCCGAACAAGGACTTGATGTTTTTAAAAGGGAACGATTATGATAACGCGTAGTGGCAAACAAATTACACCAAAAGATGGTAAAAAACCGAATAAAAAAATTACCCAGAGTTTAAACGATTTAGAAACAAAAAGAGTAGAGACGGAAATGACGGTAGTACGTACTCCACCCATCGGGACGTTGAGCGATGACAGGACATTTCCATTGAGTACTGCGGAAAATAATACTATTGGCACGGAAGACGCCTCGGCAATATCGACTTCTCATAATAATACCGATCTCCTCTGTTCAGTTATTACTTCGAACTGATTACCACCTACTATTTCTGCAGCCAAAGTAACTGAACCTACGGGGACTATCCCAAAATTAATTACTACTATTAATCCAAAGTCTTTATTGGATAACGTGCAATTTCTTGACAAATTACGGAAAAATGAGGACATTCCCTGGGAACAATTAAAAGCATTTAAAGCATACATTTGTTCAGAACCAGACGCTTTGCAACAAATATACCGTGCAGGTGTGCTCTTAAAATTATACGAGCAAATAGGCAAAGCTTACCCAGAATCTCTCACTTTAACTCTTATTCGAAGTTTTCTGGATACTTTTCATCCCGGGCATAATAAACGTCCCATTTTTAATCCACATCCATATATTCCACCATTCTCAAATAATCCACCCGTCTATACGAGTGGTTTCATTCCAATTACCCCCACGGATAATACATTCAATCGAGAATTCAATTATCAACATCCAAAATATACAAATGTATTTTACCCACTCCCAAGTAAAAATGTCGCATCAATTGACTATCCTCCCGTCTTGGATAGTCACGCCCCTATATTTAGTCAAAATAATCATCAATTTACCAGCTCCAACCAACGCCAACAGACACCTTATTTTCAATCGAAGCAATTAAGGAAGGAACCGCCCAATGTTCCTCCCTCATTTCCAGATCATTATCGAACAATGCCTGCGGCACCCGGTCCGTTTATGGTTACTCATGGGGGAATGGTCACGCTTCAAGACGCTTTGTTGGCCGTCCCCATATTTGACGGTCTCCCCTCCTCTTTTGGGTGTTTTTCCGAGGCATGCGAAGAAGCTAAAAATATGGTGGATCCTACAATGGAAGCCAATTTGACTAAATTAATAAGAAATAAACTTCGTGGCCCCGCTAAAAATGTAATTCAAGATCGAAAATTCCAGTCGATTGATGCCCTTTTAAATTTCTTACAAAATTTGTTTGCACCGTCAGAGTCTTCAGCACAATTCCAGGGTAAACTAGGCCGATTAGAACAATTGGAGAATGAATCTGTCGTCGTTTATGGCACCCGTGCCCGACAATTAATGTTGAGTATATTTAAAGCATACGCTCGCAGTGGAGGCGCTCAACCAAGTTTTAAAACCGATACAGAACAAGAAACGATTCGTTGCTTTGTACGCGGTCTCAAGAAAGGAATTCGTGTAAGCCCCTAGCGATGCATAGATTTAGACACGACCATTCAAGATGCTATCGAGTCAGAAAAAGAAAAGGCGGCGAGAGACGAATTACATGGATACGAAAAACATACGCGATCGAAAACAGAAAACGTGGGAAAAAGAAACCGTGATCCCAGAATAAATGCAATTGCTGAAGAAAAATATTGCACATTTTGTAAGAAAAATAACCACACTATTGATCGATGTTTCGTGAAAAACGGATTTCCAGCTAAGCCTGTTATTTGTGCATATTGCAAGAATAAGGGTCACGTAATCCAAGAATGCCGGAAAAAGAAATGGCTCGATGACAAACGTAAAAGGGAAAATCAAGATACGAAATCGGGAAACGAGAATCGCCCCTCGACGTTGAGCGCGCGTTCAGAGGCAAAGATGGCAAATTGCGTGACCCTCACCAATCGCAATCACGCGATACATACAGAACCCACTCTCTTCACAATTTAGGAAAAGAATCTTTTTTTTTTCTCCAACCGTTATATTCCAACGTAAAAATCAGATAAGCCCATTCACCCTCATGATAGACACAGGGGCGGAACTAAATATAATTAAAGAAAGCGCTCTAATGCCGGATGATAAGATTGATAAAAGTCGTGTCTGCCGAATAAATGGCGTTGGTACTGATGCCCTTTATACAAAAGGAACCGTGTTTTTTCCAATATTTGGCATTGATATAACTTTTCACGTCGTAGGGAATGAATTAGCTACCCAACAAGATGGAATACTCGGCACACCTTTCTTAATGGCGCGTATGGCTACTATAAATTATGCGACACAAACGTTAAACCTAAAAGATAAATAAATTGCATTTTTTACGGAAAATATAATTATTTTGCCCTCAAGAAGTAGGAAGTCAATATTTCTTGTCTCAACTCCTGATTCGCCACCAACAGGATATTTACCGAAACTTCCATTGGGCGATAAAATATTTTTGGGGCATTAGTAACAAATTATGACGGTCGAATATATTTGGAAGCAATTAACGCTAACGAAAGACCAGCAGTAATTCGGAGTTCTCCTGTTA
>NW_021680801.1:0-11062 GCF_001412515.2 Diachasma alloeum | reverse complement strand
AGATTTTCCAAGAAACGAAAATTTTTCCGTTAACGTAATAACGCGTAACATGGCACGACGGAAGGGCCAAGACGAGACTCAAGAAATTACCCCCATCATAAATAACTCTTCTAACAACTCATCCCAACCACGATCTCGTAAACCCGAACCTAAGGCATCTCAGGAAATTCAAGAAATCCAACCGCTTGTAGAAAAATTTTCACCCGGAAGACGGTCCATCTCACTAAACGGAACAACACCTGCACTTGCGTCGTGTTCCGAAAGCGACGAGGAAAGTAGCGAAGAGATAATAAACCAATCGATGACGGAAGCGATATGGACTAGGGATAACATAGCGCTCAGGACGGGGCACGTTCTATGCTTCTTTATCCCCAATGGTGACCCCATAGACAATGGCGCTCGACTCCTCAGAAAATACGGTAAAATAAAAGAATCCCAAAAAGAAAAAACCGAACCAGGAGAAATACTTTTACAACGAGAGAAACATACTATCTATTATAAAGTAATATTGTGCCAGGGTTCACAATTAGAAGGGGCCCTCAACCTTTTGAAAAACTTGGCCATAAAAAATAATGGAACCTCAATGTATTTCTCCATTCTCTTTTCATGGCCTCAAATAAAAGAATAAATTGAAGAGGCATTCCGGGATACGGAAATAAAATTATTTCTCTACAAAAACGAAATTAATATCCCAGATGAAAAGGATAGACCTGAAATAATATTTGAAGCGCATGCATCGGTAATTGGAGGACATAAAGGAATTAATAAAACTTGTGCTAGAATAAAAAAAAATTACCGTTGAGATGGAATGAAGAAACAAGTCAGGGAATACATTGAGTCATGTACTAGCTGTCAAAAGAAGAAATTATTACGTATGAAAACAAAACAACCAATGATAATTACTGATACATCAATTGATGCATTTGATAGAGTAGCATTAGATATCGTTGGTCCTCTGCCACAAACGAAAGACGGAAATATTTATATATTAACCATGCAANAATTATTACGTATGAAAACAAAACAACCAATGATAATTACTGATACATCAATTGATGCATTTTATAGAGTAGCATTAGATATCGTTGGTCCTCTGCCACAAACGAAAAACGGAAATATTTATATATTAACCATGCAGGACGATTTGACAAAATATTGCATGGCCGTCGCCCTAAAAGATTCCAGTGCCCCCACGGTAGCCGACGCTATGGCGAAAAATCTAATATCATTTCACGGAGCACCTCACACGATCCTTACTGATCAAGGGGCAAATTTCATGAGCAAATTAGTAAAATCATTATCTAAATGTTTTAAAATAAAGCAATTACGCACAACAGCTTACCACCCCCAAACTAACGGGGCACTAGAACGGTCACATCGCGTATTAGCCGATTATTTAAGACATTTTACCACTATGGAAAAAGAATGGGATGAATGGATTAATTTTGCAATGTTTTCATACAACACTAGCGTCCATGAAGGGACACATTTTACTCCATTTGAACTATTGTACGGCCGTACCGCACGCACCCCATCATGCTTTTCTTATAAAAAATTGAGGACCTATCACGATCACGTCAGGGAATTGATTTCTAAACTCCAAGACATTCGATATTTAGTTCGGGATAATTTGAAAGAGGCTAAAATTAAATCAAAAACAAATTATGATAAGAAACTCAATATCCAAGAGTTTAAATTAGGCGATTGGGTGTACTTACTAAAAGAAAACAGGAAAGGAAAGTTAGATGACCACTCTACCGGCCCTTATTTTGTCAAATTATCATGAATGGAAACGTCCGCATACAATTAAAAGCAAATAAAAATAGAGTCGTTCATTCGAATCGTTTAAAAATAGCCCGCGTCCCAGAGGGATACATCGGAGCATAAAAAAAAATGAAGATACAAATATAACATATTTCCTCTTTCTTCCATTTTTTCTATTAACACATATTTATGCACGTACATATACTGCTTTAAACTGAGGGGTCCCGAACATTTACAGAAAATTAAAAAATGAGTCCACTCAACACGATAGTTTTCAACTCCCAGGGATTCACCGATGATTGTATAGGGTTCATACCAAAAGAAATTGCATGGGCCACTTTAGATTACTCTACGAGCATTCACGCCATCGCAGAAGCCCCCTACCCCTGGAAAAGCCTTAGCGAGCGTTCACAAATTGTTAACGAATGGTTAACCACAAATAAACACGGGCTTCGTTGGAACACATCTGGCCTCAATCATCAAAAATTAAAAGGGTTATGCGCGGTTATCCCGCCAGAAACCACTACTATTTATGTTATTCATCCTAAGATGGCGAGTTATCTGCATACGTATCCCTACCAAAGAATTGTTATTTTGAATGTTTCTCTCGCATACGGCGAACTCTTTTCCTATCGTTTTGAAACTTGCAAACTTCATCAGACCCTTAATTGTCACGGAAAAAATTATCAATGCTCAATGATGAACGTAGCAAAAATGACACGTATTGTAAATAGGTTTCAAACCCCTCACCCTAATCATTCTTATTTAGTATCACCAATGCTCAGAGATAGAAACCAACGAACGCGAATACCAAGTAATTCTAATATTGCATATCCTTAATTTAGTCGTGTCGATGTTCGGATCCACTCTTTTTTCACTTGGGTTTCTCAACTTTTATCCCCTGTATTACTAGCTAGAAAGGGATTTTTCTACTCTGGTGAAGATGATGAAGTTATATGCTTTTGCTGCGGAATTAAATTAAATCTATGGTTGCCTGGGGACGATATTCAAAAACGGCATGATTTAGCATCTCCAGGTTGCTCTCTGTTAAATCTTCCATGCACTTCAATTCCAGAATTACCACCATCGAACGGAAATGGCGCCCCGACGCCCACACAAGCAAACGTCTCCACGAATACGTACCCGCAATAAACCACCCGATATAATGACAACCGGATTCCTAGACAAAAGTTTTAGGAAAATTAAAACTCATCACGCCCTCCAATATTGGGAAGAGCGATTAAATACCTTTAAGGATTTTCCTTCTAAAAACTTCAACACAAAAGTGACTCTCGCCAAGGCAGGACTAGCCTACTTTGGTTACAAACTACGCGTACAATGCCTTGCTTGCCCATTTGTAATAGATAAACACCACAACTACGAATCGCCTCTTCTCAAACATTTCTTTAATTCACCTAATTGCCCTATATTTTTAAATAGCGAATTAATAGAAACCCTAATGTTAAAATATGATGAGGAAATACTCAAAACACTGGGAAAAGACCCATTATTTTTAAATAATGAACAAATAACTCCAAAGGAATTGAGCGAGTATTTAGATCCTAGCAAAATTGATAATACGTTCGGTCAAGAATTCGATAAAAAGATCGAACTTCTTCTTTTCAAGCGTAACAGAATTTGTTTTAGTCAATATATATAAACAATAAATAATTCCGTAATAAAAAGTAATTTGCGTAATCCCAATTGAACGGAACGGATTTCAGAAAATGGAATATCGAGAAGAAATTAAAAGACTCCAGAGCTACACCGGATGGCCCCATACGGATTGGGTAGATCCATTCCTCACCCCCCAACTCCTCGCGGCAGCGGGCTACTACTTCATGGGTGAAGACGACGCCGTTCGATGTTTCGAGTGTAAAATGTTCTAAAGATCTTATCATTTGCTGCTACTGCGGAGTAGTATTGACAAATAAAATTCAAATTTTTATTCCATAAAAGATAATATTCTACCTCTTAGTATATTTCTTCTTTCCACTAAATAATGATAATAATCATTAATCTCATTCTTTCCGTGTGCCTTAAATCAACAGTCTCTAGACTCGATTTACCTTAGTATCATATTATTGATCAAAAGAAAAAATAATAGTTCTAGAAAAATGGAGTTCAGGGACGAGTTAATGCGACTCCGAAGCTACAGTGATTGGCCGTGGCTCCCAGGCACTAATCATTCTTTAAACGCGAGAACCCTAGCTGCTGCCGGATTCTATTATAACGGTGAAAACGACACAATTATATGCTTCGAGTGTGAAATCGAATTAAAAATTTTCGAAGAAGATGTTATCCCTCTCGACATGCATAATCAGTGTGAACCTCGTTGTAGATTCATAAGAGACTTGCCATGCGGTAACGTACCCTTGGGAGAATTCCCCGTCAATATTCCGTCGGTACCGAAAATATACTACCCTAGAGCCCACTCTATTGATAGAGAATCACGCATAGTTTCGGCCGTTTATCGGGAGAATACTCAAAAAATTAGAACATCAGTAATTAAAATTACATACGCCACTATCATTAGGAAGAAATTGCCTATTAAGGAAGAAGTATCCCGCTGTGAAATAACAAAAGATACAGAAACCGACGTCACATTATTGTGCAGACTATGTCTCGAGCACAACTTAGATACCGCTTTTATTCCTTGCGGCCACACCTTAGCATGCACCGAATGCGCCGAGAAACTAACCAAATATTGTTTGTGTAGAAATCTTATCACTAACAAACTGAAAATTTTTCTTCCATAAAAAAAAAACAACAACAAAACGGATATACACTTCGATTCATTAAAATCAATAGAAATACACATATATATATTTTTTTTTTATACCTATTCCTTTTTGTTCTATTAATACTGCATTCTTAAAACTATTATAAAAAAACACATAACCTGGCTCTATAGGATCTTAACACGAAGTGGCGCAATCGGGAAAAATGCAGACATATGTGATTGACATTCAGCATCACGCCACCAAAGAATACGAACTCTGGCCTAGGGAAATGGCGATACTGTCATTGGATCGCCCAACTGGGAACCACTGGTTAATTAAACCCGCATGCCCTCTAAAGGATTTGGAGAAAACTGTAGTAAATTATAGTCGCAGATTAACCCGCATTGAGCACGAAATCGAATGGATAGACGGAGAATCGAATTTAATGTCTATTGAACAATTCCTCATTAATATTGCTCACTCGGCTGTGAGAATATATATAGAAGGAAGAGATAATGTTGATTATTTATCCAGTTTTCTGTCATGTAAAATCGTACAATCCACTAAAGTAGCACCGAAAATTGAAGATTTGCCCGACATTGATGATCAATGTCTCTATCATTCCGTCCTGCGACACGGTCGGTATAAATGCGCTTATAACCGTGCAATAAAATTACGAGATTGGTTGAGAAGTCATGAACATAATTTCGAATCAATATTAGATGAACCTCCAAGCATGGTACATCTAGAATAATTCATTCACTTCCCCATAAATAAACAACTTTTGTTTTCTGTACACAACAATTAATTATTAAAAGAAGAGGAACCTATTCTTTGTTTCAGATGAGTGTTCTAGTCAACATTCTCATTATTTCAATGGCAACAGCTGAAGCATCCGTGGTTTACGATTGCGGAGCACAAAACGCCAATATAACTACAATATCTCTATTAAATGTAAAACCCTGCCAAATAGAAGCGAGGAAACCAATAATTGAAGATACGTATATTCGTTTATTACAGCTTGCAAGATTCCGAGAAATTCATGTACAATCTTGTCTAGTAAAAATAGAACGCACTATATTTAATTGCGGAATGTGGTCACATAATTCCATGGTACACAATGGTTTAGCCGAATACCTCGCTCCCATTTCAGCAGAGTTATGTAGAGATATGCAAAAACATAGGGCTTTTCGATATGAAAATACATTTATTAGTAATTTAGCTCTTAATGGTACGAAACAACGCCCCGTTACTCTCGCTGGAAAAAGCCAGTCCGACGGTAACTGTGAAGGCGCAAAATTCACAGACAGTTACGGATCTTGGGATAATGTAGTCGTCCTTGGAATAATAACAATCATATTAAATGATCATAATGTAGCAGTGAATATTGAAGAGGATAAGGTTTATATGAAAAGCGGCCGTAGATGCATTTTTTCCGAGGGTACATGTGTGGATAATGATGGCAGTGTAGTGGTATGGAATCAAGCCCCCCACGAAGATTGTTTTTTTCAAAGAATACGATATTTTGTATGAAGGACTTGCGCGAAAAATTTATGATAATTCAACATTCACAACTAATGTACAGGAAGTCTTTTCCGTTCAAGACGGGGATATTTCTTTTGGATTAGCTCGTAAGGGCGCACAAGAAACTTGTAAGGCCACTCTTATACGCACAGAACATCCTAAATTATTTATTCTCGAGATATCAAAAGCAGAAATAAGTAACAAAAGGAAATCTGTCTTAATAAATAATTTAGATATGATGGCTTACGTTAATAGTAAATTCGTACATGTGGAAAAACATTTTGGTAAACAATTAAAAGATCTTTACATGGATGTTTTGACACAAAAATGCACGTTAGAAAGACAAGTAATTGAAAATTCATTATTACTCGCTCATTCAAGGCTATCAGAATTTGCCCTTAGAATTATGAAAGAACACGGTTATATGGCTAAGGTGTCCGGAGAAGTAGTGCACATAATTAAATGTATTTCTGTACCAGCAACCGTGGCTCGTTTAGATAGTTGTTACGCACATTTACCAGTAGTAGTAAATAATATAACAATGTTCGACACTCTGACGACTCATATTTTATTTTNATAATATAACAATGTTCGTCACTCCGACGACTCATATTTTATTTTAAAAAAGTCCTAAGGTAGATTGTAACGGTTTCATTGCCCCTATGTACCGAATCGATGGAGTATGGGTAAAATTTACTCCCATGCCTATTCAAGTGGGCGATCCAAACGAACTCCGCCCCACAACTAAACCTACATGGTCTTATGAAAATCTAAAAAATCTCGCAACGGCCGGAATTTACTCTCAATCAGATCTAATTAAATTCCAAGATCATTTGATGTTTACCGAGGAACAAAACGCTGTATTAGATACATTGGCACGTGGATCAATGGGAGAGGAAATCTCAAATTCCGACGTTTCATTTGTAAACATGCTCGATGAAAAGGCTTTAGAGAAAATAGCCCAAAAAAACTAGTGCTAAATTATGGGGATGGTTTACTGGATTTGGAACCGCTAGCGCAGGATTAATTGGGCTCTTTGTCGTCTTTAAAGCCATCAAATTCACTATTGATACAATCCTTCATGGCTACGCGCTTCACAAAGCTTTCGGTTGGAGTTTATGGCTCTTTGGAGCAGTCTGGAACTCATTATCCAACTTCATTTTACATTNGGCTCTTTGGAGCAGTCTGGGACTCATTATCCAACTTCATTTTACATTTTAAACAAGAAATTGATAGAGAAATGGCCGAAGAAAAACCAGAAGAAGAGATGACGACGGAGAAACCTTTACCGGTGCCTAACGTTCAAGAAAATACACCGACAATCGTAGTCCAGGCTCCTGATATAAATCTATACCCGCACCTGGGAAATACAAATTCAACTCCCTATACTTTTCCCAGCAATTAGGACAACCACCTATTCCATTGCAAAAAAAAAAAGAAAAAAAAAACGCCTCTATTTATTTCTTTTGCTCTTTTCCTCCCTATCCGATCTCCCCTACTTTATATCAAGAACCAAAAAGGACCAACACAAGATATTTTCCTTTTCCAATTAGTCCAACTTTGGTTCGTACTTGGTAAACGTCGAGAAACAGTGCCATAATAAAATGGATTTTACCAGGATCTTCAAGGAAATTATGGCGACAATTAGCAACAATACATGTGCTACCGCAAACCGATACCTCACTACACTGATGTCCCGAGTGGGAAATTTTGAAGAAGCCCAAGCACTGTGGCAACGATTGGACAAAAAGTGGTGTTGTCAATTTTACGGATTTACCCACGAAGGAGAAAATCTATGCAGCGTGTGTGACAGTCAATTTAGTGNCCCAAGCACTGTGGCAACGATTGGACAAAAAGTGGTGTTGTCAATTTTACGGATTTACCCACGAAGGAGAAAATCTATGCAGCGTGTGTGCCAGTCAATTTAGTAACCCAACACTACTACAAATTAACGATGAACACTTCGTTCCTAAAACCACCAGGCCTGCATGGATACCCTGTTGCTCTAGATGTTTGTTTCGACCAGTGGGGAAACTTAGCAAGTCACATCAGTGTATAGTTTGTCTGTATAAAATATGGCAAATATGGAGAATTACTGATGAAGATGTCGACACCCATCAACCAGAATATGAGAGAGGACCTCCATCTCCATCAGAATTTCTGGCTTCGGACCTGTTCGATGAAAATCAAACAAGGACTTCAACCCATTCATATGCAACTCCTCCCCTGCTAACTCTAACGGAAGCCATTGACTCTCTTTCACGAATAGAATCAGGAGGATACAGACCGGAATCTCCAATAACTCCAGAATTGAGAACCTCTGAGACGTTAGGGGACTCACCTGAATCTCCTACCACACCAGAGAGGGGGAACATCCAACGCATCCCGGACACTCCCGAATCTCCTAGCACACCGGAGAGGGGAATGTTTCCAGTACTTCAGGAAAATCCCGACACCACGAACCAATAGGAATACTCCATGCCAAAATCTCCGCCATTGAGTACACAAGTCCCATCGTCTCATTATCCCTTCCCCTCCTACATCACCTGTCGCTGGGAAGCTGACAAAATCCTCAAGTATTTTTACCACACCACTTTCGACCCCCGAGTACACAACATCCCAGTGACCCAGAAGCCACTAACCCCAGCAATGGAGACCATCACCTGCCACGTCGACATAGTCAGGGTCACCAGACAAGCCAGGAGAAATAGGAACGAGTGGTTCCTAGAGGAGCATCCCCTGGACCTGGGGAACATCTTCTACCCCACGGATGGAAGCGGCCTGATCCAGGAACCCCTGGGAACTGCGGACGTGTGGATGGACTACCTGCTTTGCTGGTACCTGTCAGACTAAGAACGCGGTTTCAACTTCTAGCCCGGCGGAGGATCGCAGCCTGGAGGAAATCGCACCGTACCATGGACTATTGTGTGTGCCCAGTTTTTTTTGTGTGTGAAATGAATGTTCACCGATTTGTGCGTGTCGTCGGATGTCGTGCAAATGAAAAAAAATATCCCTGTGTGATTTCCTTTCGAAGGAAATATATAAAAATATCGTGTGCGACCCTTTTTGTAAACATTTGTAATTGCGTATTTGTGTGGGATTCTTAAATCCATATATTTTTTTTTTCTTTTAAAAATTTGTATTTCACGGTGTGAAAAATATGTGAAGAAATGATGCACTGCGTGATCACACCTATAGGGAAAAATTATTGTAAAAGGGAAATCCTTCACAAAGTTTTTTTTTTTTGTGTGCTAAAAAAAACGAAAGAAAAAATATATAAATATATATATATATATATATATATACATGCCACATTCCCAACTCTTCTATAATTTTAATCGTAAGTTGTTCTGTCAACTTTTCGTTTCGTTGTTCTCCCCGCATCGAAATTCTTCCTCTCGAATTGTTTGGCTGCAATCAATTGATGGCAAAATCGAGTTGATTGTCTNATATATATACATGCCACATTCCCAACTCTTCTATAATTTTAATCGTAAGTTGTTCTGTCAACTTTTCGTTTCGTTGTTCTCCCCGCATCGAAATTCTTCCTCTCGAATTGTTTGGCTGCAATCAACTGATGGAAAAATCGAGTTGATTGTCTTCTATTATTTTCTTCAGGATCCATAGAGCTTCGTAATTAAAACTTGGTAGCAGGTAATTATGAGAATAAACTAAATCGGATATTAACAAAGAAGAAATCCACAAAATAAATAGGGAGAAAAATCAAAATAATAAAATCAATAAAATAATAAAAGACTCTGACTGATAAAACGAATAAAATCAATAAAATATAAATTTTAAGAATAGCAATAAAATGGAGGAAATATTTAATCTACTTTGCAGGGGCGTAATCAGTCACGAATTATTTAGACACCGCACTTTTAAATGAAAAAAAAACAAAAAAAAATCTCGATCTTGTTTTTTATTAATTAATTAAACCGCGGGACTAAGTAATCTTGATGTTCGAAAATTTATGAGTAAAACCCGCACTTTTACGAGAAGGAAGAGAAAGAGAGAGAGACGATCCGTTACCGAATGGATAAAACAGGTTTCCACATTTTTTATGGATCGATAAGGGCCCAAACAAAAGGAAAACCGGAAAGGTAGAATCGCTACATGGCCCGCCGTTGAGGGACACGAAAAGAGAATTTTCTTTTTGGGACCACAGGACCCAAGAAAACCGCCCTTACCTACTTTCTTCTTTACCTCACCTCTTCTTTACCAGGAAAAATTTCTAACCCGTTCCTACTTGACAAATTCAAAAGAAATCCAAACTAATCAGTTTCAAGTGTGTTACAGCTCCAGTACTTGAAACATCTATCACTCTAATTAATCATAATTTACTAACCACACTTCGTTCCTCAGGAAAATGTGGCAAATTATATTCCTATTAGGAATGATTTTATCAGCCTCTGGAAAATCAAGCCAGGAATATTTCGTGGAGGAAATTTTCCAACCATCCGGAATATACCTGGAGCGACTGGAAGATATCAAGGTGATTAAAGAAACCTGGTCAATCCATACTGGAGTAGAGATAAGTCAATTATATAAATATTCAGAACCTTTAATGCCTACTCTTCAATTATATGCGAAATATTGCTTTGTTCAAACAGTAGAATGTCTAAATTATTTAAAACTGGCACAATGGAAAATGTACGATCAGGAAATTGCACATCTTTGGAATATGACGCTCAGTTATATTCGACCCTGGGGTACATCTATCAGCCGATCAGGTGTTTGAATACACTTTATAAGCTCTTCACCGGTATCTTGAATAAGCGTATCCTCCATGATATACCACCAGTGTGGCAGCAGATACATGAACAGCGAGGAGTGAAGCGGGGACTGTCAGGTTGCAAGGAGGATCTACTTGTTGATCTCTGCGTATTGCGCGATTCGAGGCAGTACCATCGTAATTTGTCGGTTGCCTGGGTCCACTATCGCAAGGCATTCGATAGTACGAGTCATGAACTCATTTTCCTACTATTGGATTGCCTTGCGCTAGAGGACCACATAGTGAGGTGTATCAAAGATCTTGCACCACTTTGGAG
>NW_021680800.1:192285-192471 GCF_001412515.2 Diachasma alloeum | reverse complement strand
ATACCGGGGTAACCTGCGATCACTGAAACTAAGCAGTAGCGAGTTGGGTAAGTAAAAGATGGGTGACCGAAGGGGAACACGGCGGATCGATCGGGAGGGAACATCTGGAGAACCGCTGAACCGATTTCTTTTTTTTTGTTTTATAATTGTTCAATTTGTGAATTAACTACATTAATATTTTCAATT
>NW_021680800.1:175772-189220 GCF_001412515.2 Diachasma alloeum | reverse complement strand
ATAAATGGGGAATCTAATTCTCCATCGAAAAGTCTTCGTCTCATCCCTTAATATTAATTAGCGGGCGAATGAATCAACGGAAAAAGATAAAGTAAACATTGAGGACAAGGAGGACATAAACCCCCCTTCGAACCTACCCCTGTGACAGCGGGACTGCTATAGGGCTTCTAGCAGATGTTTTCCCTGCCCAGGATACCCCCACTCTACGTAATTCCCACTCATATGCTTGTCCTCCACTCCAAAAATCCATGGATATTCTTCTTCTGGCCCTACTGCCGAGTTACCGGCACAGGCAGCTCGCCCAGCCGTTAGAATCGACCGTGGCGCCCCACCTCTGTTGGGGTCTCATTTATTCTGGCTGCGAATCCTGTTTACTTGACCGACCCCGTTGAGATATCGACACTGCCGCCATCTCCCGGCATTCCCCCTACGGGTCTTGTTTTATCATTATATACACTCACATTAATTTCAATCAATTGATAGAAAACAATGTTATATACAGTGCAAATATAAACTAATAATTCGTCTATCCACGTTTATTGTGTTTTCAGATATCATTTCCCCCTTTTTAGCTCCAGAAAATGACAATCCTATTAACCACGCAACAGCCACGCAAGTACCGTGGCTCCTGGATCACCAGGGGCCATGAGCATACGCAATGCGCATTTGTGGAGGCCGCCATGACAGTGCTCTCTTTTTTACGATAGGAAGTCCGGACTGTCATTTCCAAGTTTCCGAGTTTGAAGAGTGCAATGCCAATTCCCAGACGAGGGATCTTGAGGAGAAGTATGCAAAAAATAATTCCAAGTAAAAAAGATTCTATTCTAAACTCTCTCTGGCGCATGTAAAACAATGGCGCACCAGGAGGACTGACGCGGTGGAATGGAAATTCTCGTTTCCTCCATTTTCATCCTTTTTGTAATTTGTCGTGGATAGGTAACACCGAGATGAAGGTGACGAAAAGAGAAAAAGCATTGCTGGGACGTAGCTGGGGACATTTAGTAATTAAAAGTGTCGATTTCATTTCCGCGAAGACGTGGAGGTAGACGGAGCGAAGAGAGAACAGAGTAACATTGAAGCACCAAGACTAACAAAAGCAATGACTGGCGCTGGGGTTGGTTTTCCGAGGTAAAATTTGTCTATTTCCATTGGCCAATGCTCTTCCTCGACTCCCTTGAGGATAATTCCGCAATTAAAATAGTATGGGCACGGACCGATTTCCAAGATTAAAATATGAAATAATTTTTTTATGACAGTTAATATCAATAAAAACCTCCTGGCGCAATTTGTGGTACATTGATCGTTTAGTATGGTTGATAAGAATTAATGAAAAACTAGATTTTAACACAGAGTCTTATGGGCAAATAACATTTTTGGGTGGTTTTTATGATAAATCCAAGATTAAATTATAAAAAAAATACCAAAAAATGGGAAAAAAAAATTTACGATCATCGATGAAAATTATTGACCGTTTGGGACTTTAGTTATAAATAATTTCTGCTCCTCGGTGTTCGGAAATTGCGTGTCGAGTAGATGCGGCAATGACGCGTTAGTTGAGTGGGGACTAGCGGGCATTTCCAATCTCGTTTTCCCTACGCTGTTAAGTTACAGCGTTGCCACACATAAAACGACGCTATTCAAAGGAGGTACATTATTTGACTAATAAGTGAAAAATAATAAAAAAAATCGATTAATTGTTATATTCATAAATTTTATAATTCACAAAGAGAATTTTCAATTATAAATCATAGTTTTTTGATTAATTTTTTTAGATTTTCTTGACGGACACTCAACAATCACTTTGGAGAGTGACCATACTACTTCAATAAGTTTCATTTCAATTGTTGGAAATCCACTCCGTTATTCTTTTTTCTTTCTCAATTGCTGCGTTCATTGCCATTTCTATATTAGCGTATTATAGTACATTAGAGTACAAGGGCACAAATTTCGTTTTCGACGAATGTGAAGTTTACAGGCCGAGCCGAAGGCGAGGTCTGTATTCACATTCGTTTTCAACGAAGTTTATGCCCGAGTGGTCTATACTATTTTATGCCACATCGTGCAGAAGTCGAGTTTGAAGCACGCTGCGCGAAGCGCAGCGTGCGATAAACTCGACTTATTGCACGGCGTGCCATAAAATTTTCATGTGCTCCTTCAGATATTTTCATGTGCTGGTCCCCAGAAATTTTCATGCGCTCTTGTAGAATGTTTTACATGCTACGTGATATTTCTTATGCCTTGTGAGAATTGGTGCCTCGATTAAGGGGGGGCAGTACTAGAATTTTTCTCATAACTTCGCTACAAAAATTCGAATTTATTCTCTTTGTGTAATAAACGCGGACATTGAGCCGGTATCGGCCGCGCTGGTGGCTTGAGGTAACCATAAATTTAATATTCCGACCGTAATTTCTTCCTTTAAAATGACAAATTCCGGCCATTATACCTGGTCATAACTCCACCACTGGTCAATGACGAAGATAATTAAAAAAACCTACAATCAAAATTTTCCCTTTGACGAAAATTCAAAGGGAAAATCCCTTTAATTCAAGGGGTTTTTATTTTTTTTTGCTTTGTGTTCGTGCGGTTTTATATGATGGAAAATTTTTATTTAAATGACAAATTTTACTTACAAAATGACAACTACTTCAATAGAATATGGGTTTTTTTGGGGGGGGAGGGTACCAATATTTGGAGATTCTAGAATATTGTCATGGAATTCAGGTTAGATACCTGTTGTCTTAACACTCTGCGGGGGGAAAGGGAAGAGATTTAATGGAATGTGATTTTTAAATAAGCTTTTAATAAATGCACCTGAGGAGGAATGCCTTGTGCATTTGAAACGTTGTGCAATTTTTGTCAAGGAGAAAATTTTGATTGTGGGTTTTTTTAATTATCTTCGTCGTTGACCAGTGGTGGAGTTATGACCGAGTATAATGGTCGGAATTTGTCATTTTAAAGGGCTTGTGGTAACGTTTCGAGGTCGGGCAGATCATCGGTCGAAGTCCGTTGCCGATCATCGATGTTCAGCCGTTTTGTCTCACCCTGCATGGGAACCCGTGTATCGATTGCTGCCTGTTTTTCATTGTTTTCAATTTTTTTTTTGTTGAATAACAAACTGAGAAAACTCCGGACAGGGATAATTGACACGGTGATTAAAAAAGTAAAAAGCGTGGGGCGTGCGCGCAAAAAAAATGTTTGCAGGCGAGTGGGTATCCAAGGGCAACGGTAGGCGGACGCGGATAATTAAAAGTGTCGATCGTTCGTCATTAAGATAACGGCACTAGTACCGGAACAAGGAATCTTTATCCTCCTAAGTTCTGGGTTCCTCCATAATTATTCATAAAATTATCATTAATTGCAGTTTTTGGTTGAACAGTTTTTCCATCGACATCAAGTGCCGAATTGCGAAAGAATAGCCGCTGAATAGAGTTATTATGTGAAAGACAAAAGCCCCGTGAATTTAATTTCACAGGTGAAAGACAGTAACAATACAGCTGCAATATTCATTCCCGCGGCGGACAATGAATTTTTATATTAAAATCACATGAGTGGCTTTCAATAAAAGAATTACGATGGAAGGATCCAACTACATTCATGAACAGTTCTTCACAATGGTTTTCATGTTATTCATACCCAATTCTGTTTAATATTTTAACATTTTCCAATTTCCTTCAACTTTTTCTAGTGGTTTATAGGTCATATGAAAGGCTGGTTACCCGAAATGGAAATTAAATGTTTCCTGACCCACTTAAACATGGCTTTTTGTTCCACTCTCAGTTCATTTCTCTTTTGCCATCCACTCTCCTGGCACCTCGGCCACACTAGCCACCACTGCTCGTGTTCTCCCTTTGACGTAAATTCTGTGCATTACCGTCGCTGACGAGCTAAACGCTAACTTCATTGTTTCAAAAGGGTCAACCCCTCTCCGCGTCGAACGTTGGGAGATGCCTAGATCAGATACGTATGAAGAAAAGTGGTGGAAAGAGGTCAAATGGATGGGTATGTAGTAGTTAAGCTCGAGGGCAAGAAGTCTGATTATGGGGTATTAGCTTGGGGAAAACATGACGAGGGGACATGACCATTCTATCCTTGACTTCAAAGCTAATCATTTAATCTGCTTTTGTTTGATGATATGGTTGAGCAACGTCGACAGAAATGTCGTAAAGAATGAAGGGGTTTTAGTTTATTTGGAAACAAAATGATTGTTCCGATGCTGTAAATATTGCGTTTGGGTAATCATACACTCATTCGTAAATTAATGATTTTAGGTGAAACTAAGCGGCCTGTCATATTTGGGTTTGTGTAATTATGGATTAACACGTAAATTAATGATTCTAGGTGAAATTAGGCGGACGATAATTGGGTTTCATTCTTGGTTTCACTTTCTCGCCACGATTATTAAAATATAATTTAGTTACCCCAATCTCGTTTGCATTGACGATTTTCTCAATTTTTTGTCGACCAATCTGAGTGGGAACTTCAGGGCCATGTAGCACCTTCACAACATTTCCATTTTGATTACTTTTTCTCTCCGAATTGCGACCAATAAAATCGTTGCATTTGATGTTATTTTGTATAGCCACCACGGTTATCTAGCGATCATTTTTAATAATTTTGCTTCCGAGTGGAAGCTTTATAATCCCTCCAATTTAAGCGTCCAATTTTCATGTTAGGGTAACTAAATATGGTCTAAAAAGTTCAAATATGCGATTTTTAGATGATATTTGCATGCATGTGTGTATGTATGTATGCATGTGATCTTTTTTCTTCACTTTTTTCGAATTCATCAATCGAATTTGATGAATTTGTTCACATAGTTCGTTGAGTTACAGCACATTGTTTATGCTCTTTGACAGGGAAAATTGTTTTTTTTTCATGATTACTGGAAGAATCATTAGTAATATCAATTAAATCAGTGCTTGAAAAGTATATTTCAATGCCTTCCCAATCAAGGTGAAAAAGGGTCAGAATAGCATCATTGCTTATCAAGTTACACAATACTATCATGAGCGTTCAATATAAAAATCTCTTTCTGTGTTAAATTCAGGTAGTAGTCTATTATGTTGAACACTTATTCATATCGATTCATGCTCAAGACTATCTTCTGACAGAACCTAGGTTAAACTCTGGCTAAATCTTGAATAAACCCTGATTAAATCCTGGCTACACACTGATTAAATCTTGATTGAACCCAGATTGAAAAAGAATTCGAGTCTTGAGAGGGTCTAAATGTAGAACTATTTGACAGAACGAAATAATACGCAAAATTTTGATGACATTTCAATTGATGATAGTACTATGACATGAAAAAGCACGAAGAAGAGAATAGTAAAATGAGAATTTAACTAAAGAGAACTCATTCGGAAACAAATTGCTAATTTATTAGCAATAATTACTATACTCCTATGGTTCTCGCACTTATTCCCTAAGGAAAAAAACTTCCGGAAAAAATTTCCCGAAATTATTTTTTTCCGGAAAAAATTACTTGGGAAATTTTTTTTCCCGGAATTCCCAAGTGGGAATTTTTTGTTTCGGAAAAAATTACTTGGGAAATTTTTTTTCCCGGAATTTAATTCCTTTTTTTTTACTTCCTTGGAAAAAATGTCAGAAAAAAAATAGAATCCATTTTTTACATAAAAAATGTACAGAAAATAATTTTGACAGTTCAGAGAAATTTTAGACTTAATGGGCATATTTTGGCTTTAGATTCTAGCTGGAAATGTATTGAATGATGCGATAGTAAAACTGACGTTGGAAGGGATAGCGACAATCGCCTGGAGATTAATTTCCCCCACTTACGCAATAAAAAAAGAAAGCATTACAATCAAATGTGACTGGATAAGTTATTATTTCCCTAAAAAAGTTATTTTTTCCCAAAAAAATTAATACCGGAAAATTCTTTCCAAAAAAAAATTTGTCAAATAATTTTTTCCGGAAAAATTTTTTTCTCAAGTAGTTTTTTCCGGAAAAAAATTTTTCACAAGTAATTTTGAAAAAAAAGTATTTTTCCGAGAGATTTTTTCCAAAAGATTTTTTCCAAAGGAAAAAAGTGCGGACACCTACTCCTATATAAACAAAATGTCATTGTCCATTTATTTTTATTATGCTCCGTTATCGATAGCAACGAAGAATTTTCTGCGAACGACTTTGTTGACTAGATTTCTGAGAAAAAAATAATCTCCTGAATACCTCTTGAGCCTCACAATTATGCGGAGATTTCCCTTAAGGTTCCCTGCATACAAACGAAGTCTTCAAGTTTTTTATTCGTGCCTCACACGCGTGATTTTTTAACCGGAAAAACTAAACTCTTTCATTCATTTGCACCGAACGGGAAATATCCACTTGTTTTGGAACTCTCGTGGTATTATACGTGATAATTCATTGAGACCCACCCGAGTGGAAATTGCTTCAGGCCCACCTGAAGCACGATCGGAACTTGATCAGGTTTTTGTAAGGTTCGACTGATCCGGTGATTCCTGATGAGAACCTGACCAAGTTCTGATCCACCAGATCGGATCCGAAAAACTACAGGCGGGTTCAGATCAAGTTCTGATCAGGTAGACAAGATCAGATGATGCCTGATGAGAACCTGATCAAGTTTTGATCCAGTAGATCGGATCCCAAAAACTGCAGGATGATTCAGATTCTGACCCCAATTTGATCAAATTCGGATTTGATGTCGTTGATCGGCATTTGAACGGGGTCAATTGAAGGGAAAATGATCAGATTCAGATCCGGTCCACCTGACATTAATTTTAATAAGTTTTTCGGATAATTTAATCAACTATTATTATACTATTCAAATTACGTTTTATCAACCATTATCAATAATTATTTTCAATCTTCAAAAAGAATCATTATACTATAATTAAAATAAATTGAATTAAATTAATTTAATTTAATGAATTTAATTTAATTAATCAATTTAATTAACAGCCAGCCATTCTCAAATGTACAGAAGGGAGCGATGATGCCGTAAATACATATTAGAGGAGTATCAAAATTACACGCAAATAATCATGAGAAAAAAAATCACCAAATGTCTATTTATTTATTAGAGTTATTGTTATTATTATTATTATTCATTAATGAAATGAATAAAAATTTAATTGAACATATTTTATCTCTGAGAATACACACGCACATCCGCGAGATCAGGAATAATCGTAAATTCAACGAATACCCCGATACAAATCATATAGGCACTGTACAGTTTACTCAATAGCAATAGAGCGATAGCGTAGTGGTTACATATAAATAATAAAACCCTATTAACCTGCTATAATCTCCAGGATTATTATTAGTAATTAAAAAATTACATCTTATTACCATTTAGCAAATAAGCCAGTGCCTTTTTTTTTAGACAATCCCAGCGAACTAAATATAATTTATTTTGTTTTTTCGGGCACAGTAGTCAATAGACAAATTCAGTCCACATGTAATAATGTGTAAAATTATCATATAATATTTACCATGTATATTATGAAATAGAGATCCAAATCTCCATAATAGATAAAACTCGAGAGTCACTAATTGGCCATTAGTTTTCTAAAAATACAATACTGAACATCAATTTTTTTTAGACCAAGTTTTTATAAATGTAAATACTGTAAATAATTTTTGTTATATGAATAAAAACATTGTTAATAAAAAAAAATAGCGTAGTGGTTAGGGCATAGGATTAGCAATCATAGGGTTCCCGGTTCGAACCCCAGCACCGGTAAAAAAATAATAAGCTTTTTCAGAGGTAATAACAGTAGAGATTCATTAAGAGAGGCGGCCTACGGTGAAAGAATTGAATTATCTTTTGTTTTGCATTAATTATCATTGATAATTGTTATTGATACTGACAAACAAGTCATCCGGTTTTCATACAGTTGACTTGATCAAATTCGGATCCATTCGTCCTGATCAAATCCGGATGGGTCAGAGACGTAACATCTCTGATCAGGATCCGATCCGTCAACTTGATCAATGCCTGATCAGCGGTCAGGCCTAACCTGATCCAAACTTGACCAAGACCTGACCGGAATTTTCACTCGGGCAGTGAAATTGTATAAACTGTCCTTGAATTAATGCACATTTTTTCTTATTTACAATAAGAAACTTAGGGTTCATGAATTATCACCTTTGTCGTCTCAAATTATCAGTTATACGTTAGCTGCCTACCGCCGATTGCGTCGCCCGTGGTGGAAAATAACAAATTATAGGCACAAAAAATAAATGATTGAAACATTTCTTTTCCAATTTTGACTTGTCACTGGATGTCATAACTACACTCCAATTGAATGAAATCACTCTGCAAAATTCATATCAAATTATAGACATTTTTCAATCATTTCTACTTTGGATGATGTAACTTGTTGGTCTGTTTGAAGGTTTAGTTTCAATTCAAAATTCAAGAGATAAAGCTATGAAGTTTTCCATTATCACCCGAAAGTTGTCAAAAAACGCCAGTGAAGCGGCGTTACTAGTGCCCTTTAAGGGGAAATGGAACCCCTGCGTTTATATGAATCTTTTGAATTGTGTTTTCTCCTGCAATTATTATTTTTTATTCATTAAACTACTTCATTGACTCAACAATGCGATAATCGAGTCGATAAAGTAATTTCATAGATAGAAATTAATAATTGTAGGAAAAAAAGCAATTCTAAGATTTGATATAGACAAAGGGGTTTCGTCATCCCCTTAAGAGATACGCAACTAGCGTATAAAACCCCGATGAAAAAATAGAAATCGGATATGTTCCAAAGGTGCGTTGCTCAACAACATCTGCATGGAGTTTGACAGAATCAAATTTCCGTGGGCTTGTGCGAGGATTTTTGGGCTAAATGGCACGTATATGTTGCTGAGCAGGGTAACTTTAGAGAAATACCCGAATAATTTTCAAGGATGAGGGTATACGGCAGATTATTCCCTCTATTCAATCTCGATCAATATGATCGGGGATTTGATATTTTTCCCCTCACTCATTTCCGCAAATGTCACGGCTCTTTGGTGTTCCTTCAATTGCCTCACCTTGAAGCCCGATGTGAAACTTTTGTTTACTGCTTAGCAACAGCCGTGGTATTATCGAAAATAATCGTTATCATGTGCATCACTTCATGTAATCGTTATCAAATCCCGTGCTCTTATTCATTGAGATTTGAATGAGGGCACGCTCGGAATTTTTGATTTGCAAAACTTTCCCCTCTTGTTGCTACACAGGGAAACGAGAGAAATATCTGATGAATTTTGAAGGTGGTATTCGATGAAATATCTTTGGCTGTCGTTTTAGCCAAAAACTCCTTCGTTATCAAGTATTTTTTCACTTTCTATCGCAATGTTTTTAACAATCATTTGGCTAAGAAAAAACAATTGCAAAGCTAGCGAGAAATTATCAAAAACTAGAATGGAATTATCAATTCAATACTGAATCGGGATGTACTCCATGTGATTAAATACTACACTCTCATTGACTAGTATTCGAAGGCCCAAATAATCTAAATAATTTTTATCCCACTTCACGGAACAACGTCAAATACACAGCATTTCTATATTGTTGAACATTTTCGCCTGAATTTTCCGTGCCAAATTCCGGAAATTTTTATCGTGTTCCAGTTCCACTGAAATTTCAGGAAAAGGTTTCATTGAAAAACCAAATATTCCATTGAGTTGCTGTTCAAATGATCTGGAAGGCAATAAAATATTTGATTTTTCAGTTCAATTATTCTGTGGAAATTCCGAAAAATCAGAAAAATCCTGAGAAAAATTGAAAGTTTTATGTCATTTGGTGTTCAGTCTCATATAAATGAAACTGTAGAATATAAAAAAAAATGTGAAAATAAGCAAAGAAATTTAATGTAAAGGCAACGTTTTTTTTTGTCCAGCAATGTCTCTCTTCAAGGTCATAAATTATCTCATCCTTAAACTCATAGTCGGAAATAGAAAAAATTAGAAACTTTTCACTTGGGGAAAATATAGAAAGGCACGTACTGGCCATAAAATTCGAGCGCACGGAGGGACCGTTTGTACCCATTTTTTGCTATTTGAGATTTTCCCCAAAGGTCCCAAAATGGAGTCCCAGGGCTGCTTCACAAATCTCTCCTGTATTTCACGCTTCTTCTAGAAATTCACCAAGAAGAAAATTGAGAGAAATTTCCTTTAAAATATATTTGCCTTCAGTAACCCTCACTCTTGAAAATTTGTCTTTAAACACACCCCTTCTTCCTCACTTACTTCGGAAAGAAGGAGAATGAAAACAGTTAGCTTCACGATATCGTAGAGACAAGACATTTTCCTCTGTACTCTACCAAATGTTGATACCAAATATCCGTAATTTTGTTCAGTTGTTTAAGTGATTTGTGCAATTATTCATCATCTTTAAAAAGTCATTAACGTTATTTTATCGTAGTGCATAAACAACTCAGTGTAAAAACATTTCTTATTTTTTCATAATTAATATATTCAACTTTATTTAGTAAATGTGAACAGTGTTTAATTTATTTGCGTACACTTCAATCTACCCAAGACATTTTCGGATTACTCGCCGCTAATGCCAAGTACGGAAGTTTGGGTCATCGTACTGTAATCTGGGGCTTACAACCTCAGAGAAGAGGCCCAAAAATTAAAGGTCAATCGCGACGACCGTCCAGTACATCAAACATTTGGCTTCTGAATATTCATGTTCCACTGAAAATTCAATCAACTTGTGAAATTTGCATCTCACTCCTACTAAAAACTCATGAAAATCCAAAATAATGAAATAATAATCATCGTTGATTATGATGGGACATCGCAAACTATTGCAATCTCAATTTCCCGGCCTTCAAAGAGAACTTTTTTCCTCTGTGAAAAATTCCATAAATCAAAGTGTACAAATCTATTCTACACTCAGAAAAAATGATTCATTTGAATAGAATAACTAAGATTCTTTGAATAGTACCAAATAAAGTCTTTTAAAAAAAATTTATTGGTTCTGTGCATTTTGAATGAATATTTTTTCGCTACTAATGAATCTTTATTTCAATCAAATAAATTTTTTCTTTGATCTAAATAAATATTTAGTTGATACTGATAATTTATTATCGCTTTGTGATGGTAAACTCGAAAAAGATTGAACGACAAACGTGCAATAATACTCCCTCACGGAAAAAATATATATGCGAATAATTATATATGGGACATATGTTGAATATATGTATACATGCACATATATGTGACACATACATCATGCACATATCTCACATCTTGCATATTTGGCCGCACATATATGTGGATGTAATTGATATATATGTCTCACATATGTTTTCCATGCGGGTTACGGGCTGTACATATATTACGTAAGACATTAAGGAGGGGGGGGGGGGAAGAAATTTCTGTTCCATGGTTTTACTATCAGGGAGACAATGGTGAAAGAAGATCGGATGTACTGGAGTGAAAAGTATAATCAAAAATTGGATTAGAATAATTTTACATTTCCTGGATTTCGTTCCTATGACCTTTTTCCACTTAGTTGGTTTGAAACACCCAAAATGGTCAAAACGACTTTTTTCAAAATGAGAAAATTCTTTATTTGAAATAAATAAATGGTTTTTTCAAATTGATGAAAAATTTTATTTGAAATAAATAACATGTTTGTTTGATAATTAAATCCTTTTTCTTGAAACAAGTAAGTTTATTCATTTGTAACAAAAATATTCTTGAAATAAGTAAATAATTCCAAATAAAATTTTTTATTTGATTCAAAACAACCATTTTTCTGGCTGTATGGTTAGCCCGAAACTTTCAATGCGAGGGTCTTTGAATGTCTGACTGAATTTGAGGGTCTGACCAAAGCCACTTCGAATCACTGAACATCTGAATTCGCTCATTTTTCCCAAATCCGTTCAAATTAAATCATTTAATTGAATTATTCCTTGCATTTTTGGTCCCCTCAGCGGTTAAAGTTTCCAGCATTCAATATTTCTGTAAAACATTCGAAATAACTGTATACACTGCGCGTTATAGTTAACTAGAGTTGAGAATGTACGGGATAGAAACCACGGAAACTCGTCGGAAAAACATCTGCGGTCGTGGGGCTGTAGGAGGCAGCTCGTTACTACTCTAGTATTCTCTTTTTTCCCTATTCCCCTGTCCCTCTCACTCTATCCCACGCGTCATATCATACTGGGATAGTGTAATATCACTCGACTGCAGTGCAACTCGCTGGGGAATATAACCAGATATAACCACTTGCGCCAGGATGTAGATAAGTTTACGTCAGTAGGAAAACCTCAGTGCTATATATGGCTTTATTTTAAATGTCAGGGTAAATTGTGAATTCCCTTCACATTTCGATTTTTCTTACTGTGAAAAAGAGGTCGAAATCAAAATGGTACATTTTTACTGTCAGAGATGGGAAAATATTATTTCTCGCGTTTATGGAAATTCAGGATCAACTCATGCACCCAGGTAATTCAATTATGTCCATGTTTTTTTTTTCTGTTTTACACTGATAGAATGATTCATTTATTTCAAACGAGATTCGTTAACTATTAACGAATGGTAGAGTTGAATATGACCAAATGAATATTCGTTAATAGTTAACGAATGGTTCACTTGAATGGCGAAAGTCAAGTCAAACAAGGCTCTTCAAATGTACATTCGTTAACTATTAACGAATGAACATTTGGTGGGACCGAATAGACCCTAACCTCCAACCAAAATCCATTCGTTAACAATAACTAATCCGTTCTATCAGTGTACTTGTCTGGGTTTATTCTTATTTTCTCAAGTTTGTAGGCATCTATCATAATGGGAAAGCAGTAATGTGAGGCATTGATGAGAGATCAATTATCAAATAAAAACTATTGTAATGCAAATTGGGAGGATTGCTCCCAATTGAGGGGAGACTACTATGAGTTTGAAAAAAAAACGGGCCATTGGAGCGAGATTTTTCATACATTGACGATCGATTAAATATATCTAAAAACTAATAATTAGTGCAAAAAAATTAATTGTTTATTATATTCGTTTGACGCGTAGACGTTTTAAATGTTTAGAATCGTTCAGGGCTGCCAATGTTTGAGGTACAAATGTTTTTTTTTCGAAATTTTTGAGAAAATGTGTACAATAACCAATAGGAGCTATTTTTTTCTTAAATTCGACTACTACCGAGAAAAATGTTTCTGAAAGAATCGAGAATATATTTTCATGACGCTGCGCGAAATAGTAACTCTTTAGGCACGCTGCCTAAAATGTCCCTTTTCTACACATTGTGATGAAAAATATCGTTTGATATTCGTGGGAAAAGTGTTTTTTGGCTCGTGGGAGGTTTATAGCACGAGCCGAAGGCGAGTGATATAATCCCACGAGATCTTTTCCGCACTCGTAACGAAATATACTATTTCAATATTTTGAGGCTCATTTTTCATGAATGGTGCAATTTTTGATATTTTTATGGTGGAAAATTGATTGTTTAAATATTA
>NW_021680800.1:160772-170772 GCF_001412515.2 Diachasma alloeum | reverse complement strand
AAAAAATAAATGCATATGCCTCGTCACACTTGATTGAAAACGTCACAATGCAAATGTCCCAGCAGATCAAAGGGTCTTCCACCTTTCGTAAATACTTGTTGAGAGATTAGGCCTTCATTTTTTTTCACACCAGCGCCCACAACTGCAGCGGTATCCATAACGCCAGAGGTATCAGTTGACCATAGAGTCATTCCAAGATGCGAGGACTTGGCATCTTCTCCATAGTTTAGCAACGTTTCAATATATGCTCTATAGGCGTAGAGGTTATTTGGCGGCGTAACAACTTTTTGATTGAAATATACATCCACTTGGTTGAACATTGAATGCAAAAAATTATTCACAGGACCGACGAAATCCTCAACAGCAGCAGTGCCATCGGGTCTCAAAATTTTCGCTCGAATTTTTATCATAATGTGTGCCAAATCGATGTATTCTTCTCCATGGCCTGGTACGATGAATTCGATTGGGGCGTCGTCTGATAACGTAGACACAGGATTATAATAAACAAATTGAGAATTTTCAATACTCGTCTGCGTCGGGGGTATAGTGAACAGATCGAGCTCCGATTTCACGCACTCGGAAGAGTGTGAATGTGGAAACGACATGATGATTAGTTGGAAATATCGTATAAATCGCGAGTCTTCCTCTTGGATTTATTTTTTTTCACTTTTTTTCCTTTTTTCTTATTTTTTGGAATATTTCTCTTCTTTTTATTTTTCCTCGTTTTAGATGTCTTGGCAGACCTGCGTCCAGTGAGCTTATGAGATGCGAGGCGTTTACGCTTTCTTTTATATCCTGATCCACGCATCATGGACCCAATTTTTTCCTGTGCCTTCCTTTTCAATTTTAATCCCGACTCCGCTAGCCGATCCTCCAGCGCCACCTTTAAGGGTTTTCCGTTTGTCACTACATCGCCTACAACGTTAATTCCCGCGTTGAGAGCTTCTTTACCGACTGCTCGAGCTGCACTACCGAAGAATGGCAGAATTCGACGAATGAGGCCCCCGAGGAAAGCCCCAATTCCATGGCCCCGTTGATATGGGCTCCCAACATAGACCCGTCCGAAATTATTGTATCTCTCCATTGACCCTCCACCAGTCTGGTTCGCGTAATATGCAATCTAAGGACTCATTTTGCTCGTTAATCAATTCTCTTGAAATGAAGTGTCACGTTCAAGGGTCCGTACTCGAATGGTATCATTTCACCACGATTGCACCTTATATCTATTTCAATTGTGCGAAATGAGTATCTCATCAACGGAATATAATGAGGATTTGAAAAAGTAGCACAGTGTGTGGCTCCATATGTATAACCAGAAGCATTGAATGGCACCACTCGTAAAAGAGATGACTGCACATCACCTGTTACATAGGGTACACAAAGGTCACTATAGATGAACAAGCTTTCAGGTAAACCCCTGGCCAGACTGGCAGGTAGATATCCCTCACAATACGGCTTTGCGTTTGTGAAACTGTGCACGCGCCTCTCAAACCCCAACATATCAGCCAATTTATCCGAAAAGTCTAATGCGTGTACCGTGCTACCGCATGTTTTGGAGGTGCAATGTCTTCCAATTTTCACAAAGCCTTGTTGGGTAGAATACTCAAATTTTATATGATCCTTCAAGGGTGCAAAGTTATTCATGAAACCTACGAGATCGGTTAGATCCTTGAAAATCGCAGTAGGTAGAAAAAATTTTTGTGGTAGATTTGCCTTGCCCTTATTGTCTTTTCCGCTACTAACAAAGTTGATGGAGGCATCTTTCCTATCACGTATATGTAAAAAATTACAAGGAAACTGTATTTCACTCAGGCCCACAACCCATTCTCCTTCCAACTCAACTTGTTTCGGGAGTAATGTTGTATATTTTGATGCTGTATTATCAGGATGATAGTCCATGCTGCTGTTGCTTGGGAGTACCATATAAAATTCGTTCCTCTTCATTTTTTTCCAATGACGTGCAGCTCTGACACAGGTATCCACGAATCAAATTTATCAGGATATCCCTCCCAATGAACAAGAATTTGTTTATTTTTTCCTTTTCCTTTAGAGCGTATGACACGTTCAACTACGAATTCATCCTTGTCCGTTTGTTTATTGACAAGCACCAACTCTGGCTCGTAAAAAAATCCTTCAATTTGTTCATCAGCTAAATCTTTCAGCTCGTATATTGGTAATGATTGTTTGAGGACTGCTTTCGTTATTTGGAATATTTCTTTACTCCAATTAGTCTCATATCCTTTCTCAAAGATGCCTTTCGCTCGACTGATGCGCACATAGTCCCCAACTTTGTATTTAAAGGTTTCTTTACGAGATTTCTCCGACTTGTACCGATTTTGTATATTACGCCATGCATATGGAGCATTATCGATATTAACAGTCGCAGGTGCCATTTTTATTGATGAATGTCTCGAGTTGTTATAAGAGTCGACAATTTGTTCCAACACATCCATATATTTATGTTCGACTATGTGTAAAGTAACACCACATACGCTCCTTCAATGTTCGATTGAAACGTTCCACGATTGCAGCTTTTATGTCAGGATTACGTGCAAGACGAAATTGAATTTTTTTATCAGAAAAAATTTTTGGACACTGCTAGCCATAAATTCTTTCTCCTTGTCAGTTTGTATACAAACAGACACACGACCACCGCTCCTTCCCATTATACGTTTAAAGCCCTCGAGTACCTGCGGTGCCGACTTGTCCTTCAATGGTTCAACCCAGGCAAACTTGCTTAAAACGTCAATGACCACAAGTAAATATGAAATACCATCATTGTATGTCTTTAGTGATCTCAACTCAACCAAATCAGCCTCCCATATATCATCAATGTTTGTCACTGTATAATGTAACCGTGGAAATTTACGTCTGATGGGTATGTGGAGTGTATAAGTATTCTGGGGATTCAGCCAGTTTTTTATTTCATTTTCCGATATTTCTTTTTTGTGCTTTGACAAAATATTTCTAGCTCCCGTATATGCCTCCGGCTCTGGAGGGCTAAAATATGTCCTCGATAGTTTTTCTTCGTTTAAAACGGAAGCCATGATGATAGTCCTGAGTCCTCCACTTTGTAAGGAGGGTTTATGTGTGCTTTTTTCAAGTTTTTACGCGTACGATGTACAAGAGAGGTACGGGGTGTATCACCTTTCCCTGTATGACGCTCATCTATAAATTCCTCCTCCTCCGAAATTTCAGGTTCTTTTCGACGTTTAATAACTGGTAGTGTAGGTGGGGGTCGATGAAATGTAGGATTGCCCAGAAACTCCCGAGGTGTGTTTAGACTTTGAAGATACATTGCAAAATGTTCCCATCCTTTAGCTGAATATGTTTTCCGTGCTCTGACCACATCTTGTATCAGATCCACAATATTAACGCTAGTTAATGATGTCCCATCCAAAGTCACTTGTCCTTTTGCATCCCACTTGAGTCTTTTACTAGTGTCAACGGCGTCAATATATTCAAGTATATCTGATGCTTTTCTTTGGTATACTGCAGGTACAGTAGCCACAATAGCATTTGGATCGTATCGTTCGCTAGACCCCGTCTCAACGGGGGTCTCCGTTTCTTGCACAGGTACTTTACTCTGCTGTGTATAAAACAATTATCTTCTCAGAACGTCATTATACAACTTCCATTTTTCATGATCGTCCTTGGGTTTTTTCGAATTTAAAATTTCCAATAATTGAGCATCCAATCGACTTGTAACGGTACCAGGGGTTTGAGGTGACGGCTGAATTTCTTTAACTAATTCAGTTAAAACACGGTGAGCATCATGTGTAGAATTTTTTTTTAGCCGTTCCACACTATCTTCTGGCACAAGTATCATTTTTCGTGCATGTTCCATCGCTATACAACTGTTGAGATGAGCGCACTTATAAGCGGCCCCAATAACATGGGTAAAAAGGCACCGCCTTTCTGATTGATGATTTTTTTCTTGCTGGATAAACTCTGATTTTTATCAGCCAACTTCCTCAAAACTTTTTTGTTTGCACAATTTTGACTTTTCGCAAGTATTCAAAGGAATATTTCCGTGCAGCAAATTCAGAGCACACTCAAAATGCAGCGAATCAAATATTTATTAGCGTGTTTTATTATTGCTCGTCGTAACCTAACAGGAGCGTGAATGAGTGCGTGTAATAAGGCAGTATTCTTTTCTCCGAACGACTTGCGAACACAGCCGCTTCCAGAACGACTTGTCTTTGCCATTACACACGAACGACTGGTACACCGCGCAATGAGCCTCCTCCTTTTATATTGTAATCCTTCCACGGAATATAAACATAGTAATAGGGGTCGCTAGGGAATACATTGGTGCGAAATCTGCAGTTTTCAAGAGTCGACTGTTTTAAATCAAGCAACAAATATCCACGAGCCTTCGATGTGGCGTCAAAATAGGCCTCTTGTAGAAATTTTGTGTCCTCTGGGTATGTCTGACGAGCCAAATGTGCTATTTGTGCACGATCTCGAGGATTTTTGAATACGACAATATAATTTGTATTCAATGAAATATCTCACTGTCTTTTTCCTTGGTGGAATACATTTTGAGATATAAACACAACACTGAAATTTTTGTGATGACTGCCTTTTGTGAATAAGTCGACTATTGCACGATTCGATGATTCACGCATCAAGTCGTCCACAACAACCAATTTTGGTTTATTATCATAAAAATCTCCGGATCTTGGTAAACCCTCTCGAAATTCGACAAAATTGTTGTCATAATCCGAATATCCATTCTGCCACTCAACATAATAGAAAATCACTTTTTCAATCGGTGTATCACACATTTCTTTAATTTCTTTCAAAACTCTTTTATCAAAAAATGTTTTCCCACAACCTGTGGGTCCACAAATCATGGCAGTGAAGGGATGTTTCCACCTTGTATCCATGTTGCCGTCTGATTAAGCATTGTAAAAAACTCGTCATTTTATACACTTGTATAAGATATTCAAAAAGTAGTATGTATTTCAAAACGGCAGGGGGGTGTCGTAAGGCCCAAGCGTTTGACCTGCTAAGGGAGGCTATTACCTCATTGGTCAAGGACAATACGCGTAGGCGTGAACAGGTAAAATACTGGAGATATACACTTGTCCCCCCTATGGCCAATAGTAGGACACTGACTTTTTCCAATATAGGCTGATTTTTTTCTCACTTAGCCACAGTTTCCTAAAAGTTGTTCGGAATGACGGAGTCAAACGGTTTACCAGGGCCTAGTGGTGCTTCTAGAGGAAATACCCCACCTCTGGAGTGCGATTTTGATTGGATAAATAATTTTAATCTGGACTTATTGAGTGATTTTGAAATTGAAGATAATTTTGAAGTGGATTTATTCGAGAGTTTTAACCCCGAGTTCTTTGATATTCAATATGGTGGTGGTAAAAAAGTGATCAATGATCCTGAGGCGCTCAAAGCCATTGAAGACTTCAATCTAGATTTACTAGATCAACACAATGGTGAGTATCGCATTATATGTTAATAATAATGAATATTTTTTTCTAAAAATATTCTTACCATTGAAAATAAATTCAATTTCAGATGCTCAATTTGGCCGAAATCCCTCGTTTCAAACTCGACACACATGTGATGGAGTTTAGAATTAACCCTGTGCCTGAAGGTCGCAATCCGACCGAGTGGGTGGAAGAAGCTTTTCGAGATGTCTACAATAATATCATAGAAGCCGGTGGCCGCGGAATGAACCGAATGTGCGTCACATTCAATTTTGCAAATATGCAAAGAGACAACGCATAGATAAGCCCACGTGCGGTTAATGGATACGAGTTTCAAGATTTGTGGAATCTTGTGAGCTCTATTGCACAGAGCGCCAATGGTTTCGACTGTACGGACACATTTTGGATAAAACTATGTGGCTGAAGCCCCTGCAGGTCAAGGAGACTTTTTTGAAAAGGGAATGAAAAGAGGACTGAGCAGAAAATGTGTTCTTCAAATTTCAAATGAAGATGGCTTGTGTTTAGCCCGATCACTTGTTCATGCCAGAATATACGCAAAGAAATTGAAGGCCAGAGCTGACAAGGGCGAAATACACGAGATGTGGCAATCCATTCGATAATCCACAGGTAAAATGCAACGTAAGGAAGCCCAGCACCTGACCCTTGCCGCTAGAATCATTGTTCCTGAGGATGGTTGTAGCTTGGAGGAAATTGCCCAATATCAACGATACTTGGCGCAAGAAGCATGTATCATCAAGATCTATTCTCTCAAGAGAAATGGAAATGATCACGCTGTACTTTACGAGGGGACGCCTGAAGTGACCAGCAGAAATATACCTGCCCAATATATCCTACACATTGTGTATTATCCCGAAGAGAGACACTACCAGCCAATCCAAAATTTACCTACATTTTTTGGCATTGTATATTATTGTGGACCTTGTAATAAGCCTTACAGTGCACGAGGACATGTTTGTGATAAAACTTGTGACAGATGTCTGAAGACTCGTCCATGCGATCCTACAATCATCAATAAAATTGTGTGCGATGAGTGTAATCGAAAATTCCCTGGCCAGGAGTGCTTTGAACAACATAAAAAAGCTGGATCTTTTAGTGGAAACAATCCTACTGTATGTGCTCACATAAAATTGTATAAAAAATGCAATGTGAAAATTGACTATCGGAAAGGTCAAAACCACATGTGCCATAAGTATTATTGCTCTGTGTGCCAAAAGGACGAAGATATTTCCCGTCTATGCTACATGCCTACATTGAAAATCAAGAAGAAATCAAAAAAGAAGTGCGTGGCATTCGTTTTCTATGACTTTGAAACGAGACAAGATGAGGTGATGCAAGGAACTGATGACGTCAACATACACATAACGACCCTTTGCGTGGTTCAAGTCGTGTGCGACTTCTGTGCTGGCATGAACGATGACGACATTATGAAAACTGAGGAGAATCTTGGAAGCCCATGCAGTGTGTGTAATCCTCGAGAACATGTTTTTAATTGTGAGGATCCTGTGCGTGGGTTTGTTAATTACATCACGTCAATGGGTAAGGCGTATAAAAAAGTAGTTTGTATTGTTCACAACGTGAAAAGATATTACTCGCAATTTATTTTGAGAGATGTCATGCGTCGGATCAACACCGAAATTAAAGCAATTATTAACGGTACAAACATTATCTTGATGGATTTCGGGGATAATAAATTTATAGATAGTTTAAATTATTTCCACATGGCTCTAGCCGGTTTACCGAAGGCCTTTGGATTAGGAGATATTGCGAAAGGTTATTTTCCACATTTCTTCAATAAAAAAGAGAGAAATTCTCCATTATTGTAGACTTGATGTTACAATTTTAAGACGAGCGTGTGTAGAGTCACGTAAATTAATTATGAATGCTGGAAATGTTTGCCCTTTTACAGAGTGTGTAACGATTGCATCGACTTGTATGCGCATTTTTTAAACAAATTTCTTGAAAGAAAAACAGATAGGTATTATACCTCAGGGCGGTTATCGTTTAGGAAAAATGCAATCAAAAGTAGCGATTGAGTGGTTACTCTGGCGCGAGCATTGTGAGAATCATCGAATAACACACGCCGGGCGGACTCGCGAGCACAGAACGGAATCAGGGCATCGGCTAGATGGTTATTGGGAAGATGTTGAAAATAATAAAAAATATGCATATCAGTTTCACGGCTGTTATTGGCACGGTTGTCCACGGTGTTTCAAGTTTAATAGAGATAAAGAGTTGAGCCATAAGGATACATTAGAGAGTCGATATGAGAGAACAGGAGCAATTACACGGGAATTGCAAAACTTGGGTTACGAAGTCGTTGAAATGTGGGAATGTGATTTTATTCGTAAAAATAAGACAGATCTCCAACTGTCAAATTTTCTTGAAAATATCGATCAACAAATGTTTGTTGCTTTAGATCCTCGAGACGCGTTTTTCGGTGGACGTACGGGAAATACCGTAACACACTATGATGTTAAAGAGAATGAAAAAATTCGATATGTCGACGTTTGTTCGTTATATCCATATGTTTTAAAGACGGGGATTTTTCCTATCGGTCACCCCACTGTACATGTAGGGAACGATTGTCAGCTCATATGTCCTAATAATGATATTTCGCGGATAGAGGGACTTGTGAAATGCCGCATTTTACCCCCGCGACGATTATTTCACCCAGTTTTACCTGTCAAAGCACACGGTAAGCTACTGTTTCCTCTCTGTCGGTCATGCTGCGAAGGTTTAGTGCAAGACAATTGCCCTCATGATGACCCCACTGACCGCGAGTTTTTGGGGACTTGGGTCGCCCCAGAGCTCCGTAAAGCCGTAGAGGTGGGGTATAAAATTTTGGAAATTAGTGAAATTTAGGAGTATAAAAAAACAACACGTTATGATTCTCTGACACGAACAGGAGGTTTATTTTCCGAGTATATCAACCCTTTTTTAAAAATCAAACAAGAGGCTTCCGATTGGCCGGCAGAATGCGTAGAATCCAAGGATAGATATATAGCCGAATATGAGGCGAGAGAGGGAATAAAACTCGACAAGGATGAAATTCAAAAAAATGCTGGATTGAGAGCAGTAGCAAAACTTTGTTTAAACTGTCTCTGGGGTAAATTTGGGGAAAGAGAAAATTTAACGAAAAAGGCAATTATTCGGACATATGAGGAGTTTGCTAACATAATGTTCAATCCTGAAATCGAAGTGACAGGGCTTGTCCCTGTCGATAACGAGACTCTCTTCATGTCCTGGAAACATTTAAACGAAGCTGCGGAACTGTCTACCAAAGCCAACGTTGTTATTGCGGCTTATACAACAGCTCACGCACGTCTCAAATTATATTCTTATTTAGAAAAACAGCAAGAACGCGTTTTATATTATGATACAGACTCGGTTATTTACGTGAGCGATGGAACTAACGAGTTACCACTGGGGAATTTTCTGGGTGACTTGACCGACGAAGTAGAGGACTACGGAGAAGAAAGTTTCATTACGTCTTTTGTTTCTGGCGGTCCAAAATTTTATACGTATCGCGTGAAGAAACCGGATGGAAACATCGCAGAAGTTAGTAAAATAAAAGGCGTTAGGCTAAATTACGACACGCGTAAACATATTCATTACGACTCGATTCGTGTCCTCGTTGTCGATAAGGTAGAGCCTTACCAGATCAACTACAAGGGTATACGACGGACAATGTACCATGACGTCATCACGAAACCCGAGAGCAAGATTATCCGCGCGACGGGCCCGAAACGAAGGCTTGATAATGGCGCTGCAACCCTTCCCTGCGGATATAAGACAAAACGACGCGCGCTTGAATCCGACGATTGAAAAACTAAGACGAATGAAAGATACTTTCGATTTTTTAAGCTAGTGTATAGGGATTAGATTATGGATTAGAGTAATTTTTTGTAGAAGTAAGTTTTTTCGTAGATATAAGCTACATGTAAGTTTTCAATCTCGTTTTTTTTTAGACATGATCGAATTTTATATTTTTTAAGATGATAATTAGATGGAAGTTTTTAAAAGTAAGTTTTTTGTAAATGTAAATTTTTCTTTTCAAAATAAAAGAGAAAATGTGAACTTTTTTTGTTTTTTTTAAAATNAAAAGTAAGTTTCTTGTAAATGTAAATTTTTCTTTTCAAAATAAAAGAGAAAATGTGAACTTTTTTTGTTTTTTTTTAAATCCTTATGCTACAAGGAAGTAAATTTTTCAAGGTAATTTATTGTTCAAATGAAGAAGAGGAATATATAATGTATTTTTTTTTATTCAAAACCTTAATTCTAAAAAATACATTTTTTTAAATCTAAAACTAAAACTTAAAACTAAAAATACATCTTTCTTTCTTAAAAAACTAGAATTATATTTTTTTTCGTTTTTTTTCTAATTCTCTTCTTCGGGGTCTTACTCCTGCTCCTCGAGGTCCAAGTTCTCCTCTGTCGGGTTGGGTTGGAGAGGGGCGTCTCCGAAGAGGATGTGCAGGTCCCACCAATCCTCCACGCCATAGAGAGCTTGCTCGAGAGAGAGAGAGAGA
>NW_021680800.1:153171-154715 GCF_001412515.2 Diachasma alloeum | reverse complement strand
AGAGAGAGAGAGAGAGAGAGAGAGAGAGCCAGACAGAGAGAGAGAGAGAGAGGGAGAGGGAGGGGGTGAGAGTGATGGAGAATACTAAGAAACAGAATTGAAATCGATTGAGTTCTTGAGATATTCAAGAAAGTAGATTTAGTTACAAAGTTGAATGATTTCTTGATTAAGTATCCTATTTATTCCATCTTCAATACGTAATAGTCAGGTGCTAAGAAATTTCATGCCAAATTCCAAGTTGATATGTCGATTTTTTCAAAAGTTACAGCGCAAAGAAGGATTTTGATTGAAAAATGGAGTTAGCCAAATGTGTCGCAAACTTTGTACGATCGACAAAAGAAGATATTGAAACGAATATTTAAAAAAAAATATCATTGTAATCGGTAGGATAGTTTTCGACCTATTTGCGAAAAGCTATTTAGAAATAAAGGGTGATTCCGCCAAAATGCGTTGATTGGGCTGAAATTTAGAAAAAAATTCGAGATTTTCTTTCTATATAATAAAAAAGTAGCTTTTGTCTAACGCTGAAAAATTTTCAGGGGTTATGAAGCTTCCGGGCGTCATAAGGGTCAGATGGGTCATATAGGCTCTAAGGGTCACAAGGGTCATGTTGGACAAGGAAAATTTACATGGATCCTAAGGTTTATAAGGGTCATATAGAACCCAAGTCATACGGGCCATGAGTGTCAAACAAGCAATAGGGGTCATAAAGTTCGTACGGGCTTTACGAGTCATATGGACCGTAAGGCTCATACGGGCTTTAAAGGGCATACGGGCCATAAGGGCCATATGGTTCACAAGTATCGTAAGGGTTAGAATGGCCCTAAGGGTCAGAAGGGTCATAAGAGTTATAGGAGTCAAAGGATCAGAAGGATTAGCAGGAGAATTTCAAGGTGGGTGAAGAGCTCCTGACCTTTCTAACTCTTCAGACTTTTTCTGACCTTCTGCCACTTCTGATGCTCTAGATTCTTCCGACCTTATAGTCTTTATTGACCCTTGAGAATTTTTTCTTACCGATTCCTGACTTTACACTTTACTGATATTTTGGATTTTTCTAGACCCTTCTGAGTTTTCACCCCTCTGACCCTTCAGATTTTTCTGATTCTGCACAATCTCCTGAGTTTTTCTATCCTTCTGAATTTTTAAGATTTTTTTCAATCTTCTGAATTCTGCAGTGGAAACTGGAGAATTCCAGTTTATCAGAAATTCCCATTGAGTATATTTTTTTTAGAGGCAACTTCATTTGATCGTTGCTCTTTTTTTAAATTTATCTATACGTTCATGATATGACGCGTCGTATGTATAGGAAAACCAATAAAAATTTGTAAATAGTTTTAAAAAATTCAAAATTATCCAATGTTTGCTGTAAAAAAGTGGTGTGAAACTTTCGTGGAATAATTAAGAAGTTGGTTGGAATTTTCCCTGTCATAGGGTAAGTTTTCGATTCTTTTTTTTGTTGAAGGGAGAAAATCCCCTTAGGAGAGGGGGGGGGGACAATTCTTACGATCACACCCACAAGGTCGCATGGGTGGGGGGGGGGGGGG
>NW_021680800.1:148827-153161 GCF_001412515.2 Diachasma alloeum | reverse complement strand
GAAGCGAGCGGGGGCGAAGCCCCATAGTTTCAAATAATTTTAGTCCTTTATTACCATGCATATATGGTAGTCAAACTTCGTACTTTTACATTTCCAACCATTCTACATCCCTTCCAAGCAAAATTAGAAAATCTAAAAATAGAACAATTTTAATACTCCCATTCGACGGCAAAAATTTGTAAAGGCAGGACCAGTGTCCTTGGCGCAGAATGTTTAATATGTCTAATGTCAATCTAACCTTCCTTCTTGGCCCTGCCTTTACTGATTGTAAGCCCCTAATAATAGTTCTCTTTCTATCAAAGAAAAAGCAAAACGAGATAGAAAAAATGTTTTTGGCAATAGCCTTCCCAATCTAAATCACATGCGGTTAGAAATTCAATAGAAATACAAAATGAAGATTGTTCTCAACAAATCAAAGCAAGAAAATAGACCGATGTTTATTTCCTCCACAAACTTTCAGAATTGCATAATTGAGGCGTGCAGGCTTTCAAGCAACCTGCATCTCCTCGGTTTTTTTCCCTCCGCTTACGTGTTTCTTTGGATTTTTTTTTCATTCACTTTGCTAGATTTTACCGCTCCATCGTCCCTCCGATTTGCCAAAGGCACATTGGAGTCCAAACGTGTCTTACTCAGTAAACGAAAGTCCCTAATAGAGTTAGTGAGAAGGATCAGAATAGCGTGATTGAAGGGGGGAGATTTATTTTCTCCTTCAAGGGCGCAATTTTTTTTTCATCGAAAAGTTAAGTTCGACGATTAGTTTAAAGGAGTTTGGTATACAGTGTTAGGATAAAAAGAGACGAGAAAAGATTGAGAAGAGGATGAAAAACGTGTAGCGGAGAGATAGAAATATATGGGTGCAGAGGGAGTGCAGCCATCCCAGCCCAAGTGGGGGTCGCCGACACCGGCAAAAAAATCCGTATCATTCCAATGTCGAATTGACTGTACTGGAGTGCAACATTGGAACAATATGGGTGATACGACTGAATCAATACGGAATCGAGACGGATTTTCAGTATCGTTTCGCGTACGTCACTCCTATGTGGAATCAATAGTAGTATAGTAAGGCCGGTTCTGGATAGAAAACGTCCAAAACGACCCATCTGAGAATGACGAACGGGGGGGTGGGGGGTCGGCATCCTAATGCTGCCTCAGTCATGTGGGGGGGGGGTATGATGTGGTCGCGCGCCCCAATGTTTATCTGTGGACACGTACGCATTGTATAAACAATCGTGATCGACCTTGATACTGCTTGGTGGATCGCTGGAGAGTTGAATCGATGTCCAATGCAATCCCACTGAATGAAAAAAAAAGTTTCCAGAGAATTTTCAAATGTTTTATCGTTTTTGGGAATAATAATAATTTCAGAAAACTGTATTGATCAGGAATACGGTAAAAATGATTTTTTCTCAAAATTTGATATGCAATGTTTGGAGGTGAGTTGTGGCTGAGCGTTTATGTTTATCGGCCGTCACGTGTGCGTAAACAAAACTTCTCCCCACAGCGCTCGGTGAATCATTGAAGAATAAGAAATCTAACTGCATGTGCAATTTTCATATTAACATAGAAAAATGATTCTCCATAGACAAATGTTCATTATTGTTTGAATGAATAGTAAAAAAAAAATCCTTCTATTTAATTATGCACAAGTCGTCTGTCCGATTATTCCAAAAGTTTCAGTTATTTGTTTACATGAAGTGCGAGTCTGTCAGCTGAGCGGGGCGGCAATGATCGCTGGTGGATAAAAGTGTGAAGTTGAGATGAAACAACTTCGATTCAATATATATATGCGATTGAGAGGATTTATCAGTGCGGAATAAAGCAGACTGTATATTCCACCGATTAGAGAGAGATGTGGCTCCAAGAGTGTGTGTGAATACCTGAAATTATTCTTTGTTGAAGGAATAGATGAATGACACATTATTAATTTAAAAAAAATGCACTTTATCAAATTTGAAATTTCAGATTATATTTTTTAAAAGATGAAAATTGGAAGATACAGAATTAATCGATGATGATGAGGAACAACAATATTTTAAATAATTTAATTTGTGGAATGTCAGTTTTCAGTCAAAAAAATTTCATTGAAATCACTTTCATTGGTTTTGAGATTTTGGTAATTGTCTTCGACCCACTTTCTCAAACGATACACATTGGCCAAAGCACAGTGGATTTTCTGATCACGTGTGTTGATGTTCTGATGGATTTTCCGATGATAACAGTCTTTGATATTGTAGTTGCCAATGTTTGGACAATTGTAATCATCCAAATTTATGAGTACATGTGACTTTCCCACCAGTTTCTCCAAGTCTGTGATTTTCTCTAACCCTTTCACATAAATTTTTGTTTGTTTCTTCAAGAAACTGTCAAAAACTTTCCCAATATCATTGTAATCACATTCACCAGTATTCCACAATATTCCATGATGATTACGCAATAGCCATCCGTTGGTTATGATATCCTGCGTAATGGTGGTTGGAAAACAATGTGGATATGAAGCGAACTCTCATCAACTGGTGACTGAACTGACACTACATCCAACTCTTTCAAAACAAAATGTCCTCCTCTGCGGAATCCTTGAAAATCAATAATTAATTCTATGATGATATTCACTCGAAGATTAAAGAATGTCTATTGCCAATTTGTTCTCTGACAGGCAACAGAGGGAGAAGGACCCCCTCTTATACACTCCATGCACTGTCATTGGTTATCCCCCCACCTTCATCTGATTTTCAACTTTTTATGTCTCGCCATCAAAAATAAAGTTGAAAGAGACCTCATCCGAAGAGGTATCACTGCTATCAACGTTGAATACGCTCACCACATGGTCATCTTCTACCCCATCTTCCCCCTCATCGTCCCTCATTGGACTCACATAAACCTCTGGCACCCTCGCTCCATCTGCTTGCTCCATCGCTCTCATCTCCTCCAACGTTTCTATATCTGCACTGCTTCCTACCTCATTGCATGAGTCACATTCAGGGGAAGTTTGACCCTCACATGAGCTGTAATCAGGACATGTTCCCTCATCTGCCATAGGTCCCTGGACGAAGACGTACACTTCGTCTTTTTTAACCAGAATAGTACGCACACCAACAAACGATAGATAAACATCGGTGATGCCATCCATTTCCTCAATAGCCCTCATGATGTGTGTCAACAACGTTGGCATGGGCAATTGCATGAACCATTTGAAGGGTATGAGGACATTCTCTAGGATACGATGATAGGCCTCATCCATATTCCATGTTGCAACATCCTCAAAGGATGTATACGATTTCTCACATATCTCAAAATCTATATGATGCGACATTTTGTCTATTGAACACGTAAATTGATAACTTTCACAAATAACTTTTTCAAATGAATGTAAAAATCCTGTTTCTTCTGTTCAAACTGAGTGAATAATAATTACGATGTGGTACTATCGAAATTCAATTGTGAACTGACGATGTTTACGAGAGTTTATGTAAGCTGATCTCATATGAGGAGAGGGAGGATGGGGTTTCAAAGAATCCAAGTATACCGAACGTGGTGCAGTGATTTTGTATATATTATCAACGTCGATACTGGCATAGAGGGCACTCTGCTATTGGTGGAGGCGTTGGACTGAGTGGTATTGTACCCAATGAAGACCAATGCGTGCGACAATAGCGTAAACCAGCGATGCTTGGATCTCTCTTCATCATCTCTGGCAATTTCTCCCAAGCTGCATCAACAGTGTCCTTGGCAACGGTTGCAATGGTTGGGGAGATGAGAAATTTCCTGGCTTGTCAACGAATTCAAATGTTGATTTTCACAAAACTTTTTCAAAGATTTTTCTAGAGACCCAGCTTCATATCTAGCGTACCATTTTTTTANCAACAGTGTCCTTGGCAACGGTTGCAATGAAGTGTTTGGGGAGATAAGAAATTTCCTGGCTTGTCAACGAATTCAAATGTTGATTTTCACAAAACTTCTTCAAAGATTTTTCTAGAGACCCAGCTTCATATCTAGCGTACCATTTTTTTAAGCGCACCACATTATCCACCGCACAATAGTAGTGGACAGGACTTCCATCATAAAGGCTATGATGATATGTACACTTTTTTTCCTTCTTCAGGTAATTCAGAACTGGACAACCAAGATCGTTCAAATCGTCAACTAGTATCTCTCTTGAGGATCCGATCCACCTACTTCTTCTTCTCAGCACCTTGGACGTAGATGTGTGGGACATATTCCACCATACGATTGACAAAATCACTTAATCCCTGGTACTCAATATCGCCGGGAGTTTCCCAGTGCAGCCCGTGATGATGACGTGACAACCACTGATTTGTTTCCTTATATTTAGGTAG
>NW_021680800.1:144470-146521 GCF_001412515.2 Diachasma alloeum | reverse complement strand
AGTCGATGTAAGTATTAAATATTGAAAGTGGTTGTTTAAAAGTGCAGTGTACTTTGTGATTGCTCAGTGTACATAGTGTGTACTAATTATTGTACTGTTTTTTTATAGTGAAAATGGAGAATTATCCCTTCCCAGACCCAGATCTCAGGGGAGCGGTTGAGGATGATGATGTTAAGATGGAGAACTGGTGGATGGAGAAGGTGGATGAGTGCTGGAGTAAATTCCAGCACTGTTATGGCTTGATTGGCCATCTTGGGGTCCCCATGCATCTCCTCTACAAATTCATGGGGTACCTCGGAGATTTCTATTTCGTCAGCAAAGTAAGTACCGAATGAAAAAGAGTGGAATAATTCATTTTGTAATTACAAGTGAGAAATAATTAATATATATATATATATATATATATATATATGACTTTTTTTTGTGTGTATTTGAGCGAGCTTCACCAGGAATTGAGGAATTTCCTAAACTTCCTTCTTCTCGTGGATCGTAAGGAAGAGGCACGATAGATGCTGCCATACGTAAGATCCCTGGTCCCCGCAGCATGGCTCATTTTGGAGGATCAAGGCCATTGCATTGAATAAAGTGAGTAAACATTATTCTCTCTCTCCTTACTTCTCTCACTTCTTTTTTCTCCTTGACTAATTTGAATGTTTTTTTTTCTTGTTTTTCAGATGCTGTTAATTCTCGGATTGTGCACCATATTTTTTTTTATTTTTACAAAATCAAAAGTTTTTATATATATTCTTTTAGTTTTTATATTATTATTTAATTTTTTTATCACAATTATTCTTTAGTTTTTATATTATTATATAATTTTTTTATATTTTCGATTTTTTCTTGAAGAAATGTTTTTCTTAAATATATTTAAAAGAAAAAAACACAAATTCTGAGTTGTTGTTCATTTATTTCACCAGCGTCATCTTTCCAAGTTATTATTATTATTACATTGGTTCAACAGTTTGACAAATATCAGTAAGTATTTACGAAAAATTTTTACATGTCGATCCAACTAAAGAGGCATGGGTTGTAGGGTCCTTCCAGAAAGGTGATTTTCAGACGTGTGGAGGCAGCAGCCATGCGAAACATTTCCAGTTTCGGTAGATCCACCATGAACATGTCAGACACTCGCTTTGGTAGGTAAACGATGCACCCATCGTTCAACACAACTGTCACTTTGTTGCCAAACTTCGTAGGGATGATCTTCAAATCCGTCACTGGATACACCTGGCCAAGAGTTAGTTCTGCTCGACGTTTGGTAGGCAGGAAATCCCCGATAGTTGCAATTTTATTGATCTCATCGAGATTCGTAGCTTGGTTCGTCTCCATTTTGTCTGTTCTCTCTCTGCTGTTTTCACTGGATGTTGTTGGACAATTGTATGGTCACCGTTACAGGCAATCGACTGGATAAACACTGATTGCACTGATGGTACTTATAGTCTTTCGATTAGGGGAGGGGAGGATGCGATTATTGGCTATTATTTCAACGGTCATAAGATTCTTGGGGGGAGTGGGGTAACATGCAACGTATTTCTCAACGGAAAAATTACTCTCAGAATCTCAACCGTCAGATAATTCTTGAGAATTCCATCCAACGTATTTCTCAACGGACAAATTGATCACAGAATCCCAACCGTCGATAATTCCTGAGAAATTCAGTAGGTATTTAAGATTTAAATAAACACAATCGTTGCTATAAATGGATGTGCATTTCCATTGAGTTGGCTAGTGTAATTCCAAGATGGAACGTAACATCATCCCCTGTGCTAGAATAATTGAAATTCTGGAACATGCTTACCAGAATGCACTCTCTCAAGACATAGACAAATGGATTAATCGGTGTATCCGCTATATTCAACTTTATACAAAAACTCTCACCAAAACTAATCTCTCTGTTGGTGAGAAATTTCAAATTCTATCGACAATCGCACGAATCCAAGGATACCAGGAGAGTTTCAGGAATAGACAACGTCGAGGAGGTCGAGTGCAGGTGCCATCAGGTAGCAGAGAAGAAACACTCACAGATCGAGTACGCTGGAGGGATGGCCCCT
>NW_021680800.1:144033-144382 GCF_001412515.2 Diachasma alloeum | reverse complement strand
TCCCACCCTGAATCACGTTCTTGGAAATCCTCGATTTTTATAAGCAGTGGTTCAATCACATTCTCATCAAACCATGCCCCCAGGTCTGTAGCTGGCAGAATAATTGCATTCTTCGTATTAAAATGTTTTATTTCGTTGGTAATGACCTCTTCCTTTTTTATTTGAAATTTACCAGCTAATATACTGCACTTTTAAACTNCCAAACTTCGTAGGGATGATCTTCAAATCCGTCACTGGATACACCTGGCCAAGAGTTAGTTCTGCTCGACGTTTGGTAGGCAGGAAATCCCCGATAGTTGCAATTTTATTGATCTCATCGAGATTCGTAGCTTGGTTCGTCTCCATTTTG
>NW_021680800.1:142148-143029 GCF_001412515.2 Diachasma alloeum | reverse complement strand
TGATTTTGTCAATCGTATGGTGGAGTATGTCCCACACATCTACGTCCAAGGTGCTGAGAAGAAGAAGTGGGTGGATCGGATCCTCAAGAGAGATATACCAGTTGACGATTTGAACGATCTTGGTTGTCCAGTTCTGAATTACCTGAAGGAGGAAAAAATGTGTACATATCATTATAGCCTTTATGATGGAAGTCCTGTCCACTACTATTGTGCGGTGGATAATGTGGTGCGCTTAAAAAAATGGTACGCTAGATATGAAGCTGGGTCTCTAGAAAAATCTTTGAAAAAGTTTTGTGAAAATCAACATTTGAATTCGTCGCCAAGCCAGGAAATTTCTTATCTGCCCAAACACTTCATTGCAACCGTTGCCAAGGACACTGTTGATGCAGCTTGGGAGAAATTGCCAGAGATGATGAAGAGAGATCCAAGCATCGCTGGTTTACGCTATTGTCGCACGCATTGGTCTTCATTGGGTACAATACCACTCAGTCCAACGCCTCCACCAATAGCAGAGTGCCCTCTTAACCAGTATCGACGTTGATAATATATACAAAATCATTGCACCACGTTCGGTATACTTGGATTCTTTGAAACCCCATCCTCCCTCTCCTCATATGAGATCAGCTTGCATAAACTCTCGTAAACATCGTCAGTTCACCATTGAATTTCGATAGTACCACATCGTAATTATTATTCACTCAGTTTGAACAGAAGAAACAGGATTTTTACATTCATTTGAAAAAGTTATTTGTGAAAGTTATCAATTTACGTGTTCAATAGACAAAATGTCGCATCATATAGATTTTGAGATATGTGAGAAATCGTATACATCCTTTGAGGATGTTGCAACATGGAATATGGATGAGGCCTATCATCGTATC
>NW_021680800.1:141439-141963 GCF_001412515.2 Diachasma alloeum | reverse complement strand
TCGCATATATATATTGAATCGAAGTTGTTTCATCTCGACTTCACACTTTTATCCACCAGCGATCATTGCCGCCCCGCTCAGCTGACAGACTCGCACTTCATGTAAACAAATAACTGAAACTTTTGGAATAATCGGACAGACGACTTGTGCATAATTAAATAGAAGGATTTTTTTTTTACTATTCATTCAAACAATAATGAACATTTGTCTATGGAGAATCATTTTTCTATGTTAATATGAAAATTGCACATGCAGTTAGATTTCTTATTCTTCAACGATTCGCCGAGCGCTGTGGGGAGAAGTTTTGTTTACGCACACGTGACGGCCGTTAAACATAAACGCTCAGCCACAACTCACCTCCAAACACTACACATCAAATTTTGAGAAAAAATCATTTCTACCATATTCCTGATCAATCCATTTTTCTGAAATTATTATTATTCCCAAAAACGATAAAACATTTGAAAATTCTCTGGAAACTTTTTTTTTCATTCAGTGGGATTGCATTCGACATCGATTCAACT
>NW_021680800.1:116615-141335 GCF_001412515.2 Diachasma alloeum | reverse complement strand
CCCCACATGTCAGAGGCAGCATTCGGATGCCGACCCCCCACCACCCCGTTCGCCATTCTCAGATGGGTCGTTTTGGACGTTTTGTATCCAGAACCGGCCTTACTATACTACTATCAATGCTGTATTCCTACAAGAGTGACAGTACTGGATGCCGCACCTTGAAGTGGTTCCAGATCGGTATCCCGGTGAGGTCCCAAAAGAGATACCGCACTGCAAACCCCATATTAGTGTAGAATCCATACAGCGATCATGTCGGCGATCCAGTACAGAATTATGTCGCCTTATCCTACATCAAACCGACAATACACTGATCCCATCGATCCAGTGCTGGATTGTGTTCTCCATTTGAACATCANCAAAAGAGGTACCGCACTGCAAACCCCATATTAGTGTAGAATCCATACAGCGATCATGTCGGCGATCCAGTACAGAATTATGTCGCCTTATCCTACATCAAACCGACAATACACTGATCCCATCGATCCAGTGCTGGATTGTGTTCTCCATTTGAACATCACATTGATACCATCGTTATGTCTGCGATCCGATATTGCATTGTGTTCTTTTCACCAATATCTGGACGACATCGCGATCATACCCTTAACTGAGGGCCCTATTCCGTGCATGGAGCTAGCATCAAAACGATACTTGAGGCAGCTCAACCATACAATGCTGGATTACATACATTAATGGAGGAGAGAATCGACATTATGCCAATCATTTATTCAATAAATAAATAAATAACTGAGAATGTATGGAGGATTTTTACCCTCATGATTGAATGGTTTTTTTAAATCAATATAGTTCAGTCAAATAGCGGATCTTTTCAGGCTGAAATCGAAAAAAATTATAGAGGTATGAAAAAATATGAATTCGACGGGAAAAATATACAGACGACAAATTGAACAAGTGATCGGATCGACGGAAATGGAAATTCCTTCTCTTCGTTATTCATCCCGTCATCATTTTCATCTTTTGATGTTTTGCTCTAATTCGTATATTTTTTACAAGAATGAATTATAAACAAAAAAAACCTTCTCATAGTCTCTCCCATCTAAAAAAATTGCCTTCTTTACATAACGGACTCTGTAATTTATAAAGTCCATGCCAGGGAAAATTTTCATATTTTTTGGAAATTTTTCATGTTTTCGTTTATAGGATGTTTTCAATATTTTTTTAAATTTTTATTTAGATTACGTGCCTGTGTAGGTTTACATCACTAGAAGATACCTCCATTGCACGGGGGGGGAGGATGTTTTCAATAAACAGACACTAATTTTTTTTCTTCATCATTTTCTAATACATGTAAATTTTCGTTGAATTTTTTCAAAATGCTTTTATTAATTATATCTGACTAACTCTCCCGCCCCTGATGCGCGCCCCTCCCACTCTCCGCGCGTCCCTTGTCGACAAACTGCTGCAACTTCAAAAATTTATAACTCTAGTAATTTTAAGAATTCAATAAAAATGCAAAAGAGAAAATAATTGCAAAAAAAATAGAAAAAAATTTACATGTATTAAAAAATGAGGAAGGAGAAAAAATTAGTGTTTGTTTATTGAAAATACCCCATAAACAAGAACAATAAAAATTAAAAAAAAATCCTACAAGGACTTCCTACCCCGACATGGGCTTCATAAACAATAAAGTCCCTTTTGTGAAAAAATTATTTGTTCACATGGGAGACACGATGAGAGGAGATTTTTTGTTTATGATTTATTATTGCTAAAAATATGCAAATAAGAGCAAAACATCAAAAGATGAAAATTATGGCGGGATGAATAACGAAAAAAAAAATTTCATTTTCGTTGACGCATATTTTTCCGGAAAAAACGGAAACCCATGGATGGATTCCATCCAAAATCTAATCAGCTCCAAACTAGATGGAGATGCATCGATTGAATAAAAATATATTGAATCGGACCATCGATTGGCGAGAAAATGTTGACGGAAAATTGTGCGCACATACATAAGGACATATACACACACATACATACAGACATTTTTCTAAAAATGGTCCAGAACGATTGAGGAGACCTTGAAACGTGAAGATATGATGAAAACTCGATTTTCGATTTTTGGGGTGATTAAAATAACTACCCGATAAATCGGGAAGTTAATTATTGAGAATTTTTATTCAACATTTCGATGTATTTGCCTAATTTAATCACTAAAATATATTTCTTGGCGCGCGGGACCGTTAGTCTTTCGAAGATTATAGATAATGAAGAATAAAACCATCTATGGATAGGCCACCAATTTTTTCCCCTCTTATCAAGATGAATTATAATAGTATATTATGCAACAAGTGCGTAATGGGTTTTTCGGCTCGTGGGAAACGAGCCGAAGGCGAGTTTTACAATCCCACGAGTCAAAAAACACCATAACCCACGAGTTTCGTATACTATTTTATGTCATAGGGCCCAGAATCCGCGATTCGACCGAGCGGAGCGAGGTTAGAATCGCGTGATTATGGGCACCTATGACATAAAATTATGAAAATTTGGGAAAGCCCTCCCCCCTCCCCCACCCCCACACTTCCCCAGAATATTCTTAAAAATACTTGTTTTTGCAAGCAAAGGACATATATATTTTTCTATCCTTTGCTCGGAAGGGAATAACCTAGAAGGGACAAAGAAGAGGCTTGTTTATGGTGCCACATCTGGCAAACACCCGACTTGTCCCTCTCCCACACCCCTCATTTTTTCGTCTTTCCAACTACCTGAAAATTCCGTTACTCTCGGAAAATTTTCAAGTGACCAGTGCGTTCCAAGCCGTGTTGAGTGTTACGTGCAGTATCGAACAAAAATTAATAGTATTTTCAGTGAAATTGAACTGAAGAAAATGCGATCACGTGATAGAATTCGGAAACATCGCACTCTTAAAAAACAGTTGATGGTTGACAAACAAATTGGTGATAACAGTTGTACACGGAAGAAACAAAGAACCGGAGAACCAACGGCGCAATCGGCAGACCATAAAGACCCGAATAACGATAAAGATAATTTTCAAGAGGAAATATCTTTGGAAGGATCTATGGATGAGAGTGACACCGGTTTTCTCCGATATGACATTGGCAATCATAAATGGGACGAGCCCCACCCGAGCCCTAGCTCTGACGATGACTTTTCTTCATGTGATAGTGGAAGTGATACTGAAAGCGTATATTTTTCTCCTGATGAGGACGGTGAAATATCAATGGATGATGAACCAAATGATGTGAATTTAAAGGAGCGGCTTAAAATTTGGGCGTTGGGAAATATTGCAAATTTAAACTTTACCCTTCAATACTGTAGCAGAGCTCAATGCTTTTGATGAAATTCTGAAAGACGATGCTGATAAGAAGAAACTTCTGGTAAGCATATTCTATATCCTATGTAATTATCCAATGATTCTTGAACATATCCATTTCAATAGTCTGATTTACCTATTTACAGAAATCAGTGATGTCAGCGAGATCTACGGGCTCGGAGAAAATGGAAGATAGTTTACCAGCGATTCTATCCGGGTTCCTATCGAAATCTCTACAGCTCGAGTATTCTGCTTGTGGACAGGAAACTCGTGGCCTCAAAAAGCTGGCTTTCAACGAGACAACAATGTATAAATGTTTAGAAGGTTTGATATATACATTATCTATTCTATGATATTGTAGTTTCCGTATCCAGAAAAAGAAATTATCATCAAAAAATTAGCAATTCAAGTACTTTCTGCACTTTTCTCTTCATAAAGTTTCCCATTTCTGATCCAAAACCATCGTCATTCCAGATTGGAGAATAAATGTTTTACTCCAATCTGGAAAGATAATGTTCTTGGATCAATTTTCTTGAATTACTGAAAGGATGAAGTTATGAAAATAATTATTCTTGATTCATAATTGTAATCATTTTCTTGGAAAATTTCAATGGCTGTAGGTAATAGAATGTTTCAAAAAGTAGTAGACAATATTCCTTTATTCGAGTATTCCGTGAAAATTAGGAAAAATCAGAAAAAATTCAGGTGAATATCCATGAATTTCGAATTCATGGAAAATTCGGCTCATTTTGGTACTGATTATTTATATATACAATTGAAAATTCAAGTTAATTGCAAAATGTCCGTCTTATTTCTACTAGAAGCTCGTGGATTCGTTTAAATTCTACTTCAAACATGAAATTCTATAAGCATTCCTCCTAAAAATCCAATTCAATGTCAGTGAAATTTCAACCTTTCTCCAATAATGTAGTTTTTGCTTACTCTGAGAAAATTCAATTCTAAGATCCCATATGGGAAAATTACCACCAATGACTCAATATTCTGGAATTAATAACCATAAAATTCATGAATCAAGTGTAATATTATTGATTGAGCTACTTTTTCGTACCCCTCCCCCCTATCACTATACTTGGGCTGAAAACAACGCTTAATTTGATAATTTCCTTAGCTTTCCTTCAAGAATTCCATGTTATTCACCAATTCAATAAAAAAATATTGATGATTTGAGGTTTATGCCGCGATTTCTTGGAATCCAGAACAGTGATTTATAGTGAAAGGAAAAAATGATTCATTTGAGACTTTCAAAATTCTTGAGTCGATTATCGAAATTTTTGTGAATCGAGTAGAACTTCTCCACTCCACTCCACTCCACTTCAGCATATTTTTATTTCTGAATGATCGTGTAATTGATTATTATCTTTTGATTGTTCACAGCGGTTCTCATGGATAAACATAATGTCCCATACAAATCGATCATCTCCAAAATGAGTAGATGGTTCACAGGAGCTATTGATCGCTCAGGCAAGAGGAAGGAGCACCCCGCTGTCGAAATCTAACGAGCAGCGAAATGATCATTCATAGCCACATTCTTCCTCATTACGAATGTGTTATGCCTTTTCACCATAATTGATAATCCATTGATGTCACATTGCACACATCATTATTAATAAAAACGAAATGGATATAGCACCTGCAATTAATACTGGTCATTTTGTACCATTGTAATTAGTATGTTAATATTAATATCAATATTGTAAAAACCCGAGAGGGTATACATATGGACTCCAGAAATGAATATAAATATCAATATTATTATTGTCATTATTATTGTTATTATTACAATTATTATTAATATCCCATTCCCATATGGGTTCGATATCGGACTCTACAAAAAAATCGACGTGGAAGCGACATTGCGGTTACTGTCGGAATCATGTAGGATTGGTACTGTTCCGGGACCGATTCCGTATCGAGTGAGTACTTTGGAATGATGTCGGGTTCGTTGCAACACTGATATCGAACCAGTATCGACCCTGAACATTGAAAAGATGTTGGTTTCCAGTACCGAATTGGCATTACATACCGACATGTTCCGAATGTCAATCCAGTACCAAACGCCGGTACAAATTCGACGTCGTCATGTCGGCTCCCGACATCGAAACGATATCGTTCCTATTGTCGAACGCCACTTGGGAGTGGATTGCGCGGAATATCGGTTTTCAGGCCTGGTGCAGCGCGGCCAGGGAACGATATATACGGCAAATTTTCCATGCATGTAGTAAATGATATATTTCACTAGTCAAATGAATGATACATGGAGGTCAAATGATACTCCATCGTATAGGCTAAGAGCCAGTGAGAATGAGCAAGAAGTACACCGAGAATTAATATTTCTCCATGTTTTTATCATGCCGTTTACGTTCGCCAGAATCCCCGGATGAATTATATTGCAAAAACTCATGAATTTAATGAATGAAAAGGTCATAAATATTCGTTACACATGGAAATATGTTGATTACACGATTTTAAGCTCGAATATAACCGAAAATTTGGGTTATATTTATCGAGTTAATTTTCACAGATATTGGAAAATGTATTTTTGGAATTGGAGCACAGAGTGGTCAGAGTGCCTTTCAGTTATCCAATATCGTTATTCTCCTCTTGTTTTTTTTCTGTAATGTTTTTTCATCGAAGTATTCCGTATCGACGGGGGGAAAGATACAATAGCGTCAAATATCGGGTATTCATGTGCTTTTCCATTTACTGCATTTATACGAGTTGAAAAATTTCATGGCGAATTCCATGCCGATATCATTTATACGAGATGTTCTCTTTACGGCTTGAAATTCCCTCAAATAAATATTTGAAAATTATGAGAAATTTATGAGAGATTGCAGGAGAGACAGGAAGAAACATCTAGAGGAGGCTGAAGAAGCCGAGAATAGATGAACAGATCCACAGACCAATGAAAGGCGTCGGGGAAGAGCAGTTTTGGGTGAAACACAAGTGCTCTTGCTCGCTGTCTGTCAGACGTTACTAAACTTTCGCTATTTTAGAAGTCGTCCAGCTGTGTTATAGGGGAAAATGGGCCGACGTACTGACGTTTCAACTGGGTGAATCTCAAGGCTGTGCCGAAGTAGACTAGGGATCAACGTCGCCAGGCAGCCAGGTAGAGGACTGGTACCTCCGGGATCCCATCGGGTTGATTGGTGGAGTTGAGGTAATGGAATGACTTCTCGTCGCTGAGGTATTCAGAATAGGAGACAAGACCCCAGTAAGATCTTGAGTGAGTTCAAAGCGAGCGCTTGAACCGAGAGGTTAGAAAAAACTTCTCAGGGAGTTGGAGTGAATAATGGTTGGAATAAGACCATGGTAAGAAGTTTTGGCTCCGCGTGACCATCGGTGAATAACTGTCGGCGGCGAATACAGGGGGATGCATCTACATCTCCCGCTAGTAATCAACGAGTTATTTCGGAACTCGAAATATCCGGCGTTATCCTGACTTGTATAGAATGATTTGGAAGCGTATGTGTCCGTGGGCCGGGAATAGACAGACTCCTGTAGGCCCGGCTATACGCCGACATTTCTAGTAACTGGAAACGGTGGCTCGCGATGACCAACCCGAGTGGAAATTGCTGCAGGTCCACCTGAAGCATGATCAGAACTTGATCAGGGTTTTATAAGGTTCGACTAATCCGGTGATTCCTGATGAGAACCTGACCAAATTCTGATCCAGCAGATCGGATCCGAAAAACTACAGGCGGGTTCAGATCAAGTTCTGATCAGGTAGATATGATCAGATGATGCCTGATGAGAACCTAACCAACTTCTGATCCAGCAGATCGGATCCGAAAAACTACAGGCGGGTTCAGATCAAGTTCTGATCAGGTAGACAGGATCAGATGATGCCCGATGAGAACCTGACCAAGTTTTGATCCAGTAGATCGGATCCGAAAAACTGCAGGATGATTGAGATCAAGTTGTCATCAGGTTGGTATGATCTCACCCTGAGGTCGGTTGCCTGACCCCAATTTGATCAAATTCGGATTTGATGTCTTTGATCGTCAGTTGAGCGGGGGCAATTGAAGAGAAAATGATCAGATTCAGATCCGGTCCACCTGACATTAAAGTTTTTCGGATAATTTAATTAACTATTATTATACTATTCAAACTAAGTTTTATCAACCATTATCAATAATTATTGATAATAATTGAAATTAATGACCAAAAAATTAATTGTTAATTATTATTGATTAATATTTTCAATCTTTAAAAAGGATCATTATAATATAATTAAAATAAATTTATGGCACGCCGTGCAATAAGTCGAGTTTATCGCACAGCGTGCTTCAGCGAGCTTCGCGTAGCGTGCTTCAAACTCGATTTCTGTACGATGTGGCATAAAATAGTATAGACCACTCGGGCATAAACTTGATTTTCAACGAATGTGAATACAGACGTCGCCTTCGGCTCGGCCTGTAAACTTCATATTCGTTGAAAACGAAATTTGTGCCCTTGTACTCTAATGTACTATAAATTAAATCAAATTAATTTAATTTAATGAATTTAATTTAATTAATCAATTTAATTAACAGCCAGTCCTTCTCAAATGTACAGAAGGGAGGGATGATGATGCCGTAAATACGTATTAGAGGAGTATCAAACTTACACGCAAATGATCTTAAGAAAAAAAATCACCAAATGTCTATTTATTTATTAGTGTCATTGTTATTATCATTATTATTATTCATTAATGAAATAAATAAAATTTAATTGAACATATTTTATCTCTGAGAATACACACGCACATCCGCGAGATCAGGAATAATCGTAAATTTAACGAATACCCCGATACAAATCATATAGGCAATGTACAGTTTACTCAATAGTAATAGCGCGGTAGCGTAGTGATTAGGGCATAGGATTAGCAATCATAGGGTCCCCAGTTCGATCCCCAGCATCGGTAAAAAAATAATAAGCTTTTTCACAGGTAATAAAAGTAGAGATTCATGAAGAGAGGCAGCCTACGGTGAAAGAATTGAATTATCTTTTGTTTTGGATTAATTATCATTGATAATTGTTATTGATACTGACAGACAGGTCATCCGGTTTTCATACAGTTGACTTGATCAAGTTCGGATCCATTCGTCCTGATCAAATCCGGATTGGTCAGAGGCGTAACATCTCTGATCAAGACCGGATCCGTCAACTTGATCAATACCTGATCAGTTGTCAGGTCTAACCTGATCCAAACTTGATCAAGACCTGACTGGAATTTCTACTCGGGAAACCGGTAACTGGTGGTCGAAAATGTGGGTGTTTGTTACGTGGGTATAACAGTATTCCACCTTGCCACTCAGCCTCTGGACATTTTAGGTTCTGAGGAGTCCCGGCTGATTCGCAGATAACTCTGAATCCCTCCAGAGTGGGAATACTCAAGAGGAGAAAGAATAGATTGGAAGTGCCGAAAGATCCCCCAGGACGTACACGAATTAAATTACGAGAGTTATGGTGCAATGCATAATATACGGTTTGAAAAGGCTCGTGACTATGTGAGGCTCCTGGTGGACCTCGCGGTGAGGTGGATAACATGATAGAGTGGGCGAGAACCTGCCACGCTGACGTTAGGCATTCATTGTCCAGTTCCGAAAAGTCCTCTGAGCAGGTGATATTGCTTCAGAGGCTGGTTTTCGCTGAACCTTCCGTCAACATTTGGCTGGCGCCCAACATAAGAATGATAGAGAAGACTAAAAAGTAGTTTGGATTTTCCTGGGTGAATAATCCAGGAAATATCCTTACACATTCTAATCTGGTGAGTCTCAATTTCAACATTTTGCTTCCGAATGGAAGCTTTCAAAATGCAATTTTTTTCGATTTTCTAACTTTCCTTGGATATGACTCAGTGGTCTGAAACGTCTGTATGTATGTGTGTATATTTGTCCCGAAGTGTGTTTATAAATCCGGAAAAGTAATTACAAAAAATCTGAAATTTTGGCTCATAGTTGGAACTAATGAAAGACAAATTTGTGCTAAATTTCAGCCCGATCGGTTGAGTACTTCCTGAGATATAGCGATTTCTGAAAAATCGTTTTTTGCAAATATCTCCGGAATGACTGGACCAATTTTAATTTTTTTTTTGATATTCATCATAATGATACCTATCTCAAACCATAGAAATTTAATCATCCCGCTATGAAAAATAGAGTTTTATTGTTATTTTTTCATTTTTTCGACAAAATCGCTTGTTACCACGATAACTTGAAAAATAATCGAAATAGGAATTTCAAAATTCGTACGATTTTATGTCTTACAACAACAATATTTGGTATTGTGAATGGGCGAAATTGGAGGAGTCGTTCCGGAGATATTCAACTTTGTGTGTGAAACTCTTTCCTTCAATATCTCAAAAACCAGTCTACCAAATTCAATTATTTTCCAAATATTTGTTATAATGGTAGCTATCTAATCAAATTAAAATATGAGTAGCGTTTCATTGAAAGTTTTTGAGATATTGCCATTTTTCTGTTTTTATGTACTCAGCTTGCTCATATGTGCTACAATGTGTTTGAAACTTGATTTAGTGATGCCGCGAGACATTTCACCAGACATCACGAGATAATCGTTTGGAGAGATTGCCTCGGTCTCAGTGAACACGGAAATTTTTGGTCTTGTTTCAGGCTAGACACACGCAGTATCGACTCTTCTCGTGATGACTTCGAGTCAATTTATCTCATCTCGATTTCCAGTGTTTCGCATTTTTTATATGTAGAAAACCGAGACGAGACAACCTGAGACAAAAACCGAGATGTTACATTAAGAAACATGAAAAACTTGAGACCGGAACCAGATAAATTGACTCGGAATCATCGCCATAGGAGTCGATACTGCGTATTTCGAGACTGAGACGAGAGCAAAGATTTTCGTGTTCATTGAGACCAAGATCATCTCTCCAAAGTTTTGTCTGGTAAAGTATCTCGCGGCATCATTTACTTTATTTGACGATCTAAAATTTTAGGTAATACTATTTAGCTACACAGTAGTTCTTAGTAGTTCTTGCGATGGAACATTGTATAAAAAATCGTGTATCACGGTAATTACCGCGCTTTTTTCAATCATCGGATTTGTCATCATAATTACTTGGAATATCATGTTACATAAAGATCTTATGCTTTTTTGAATTTTCTAACTCCATGTGTAAATGTATTTATTCTCTTCAAAATTGTAGAGGTCTCCATGTGTTCATAATTATTTGTTTTTTAACAGAATTGATACAGATCCATTCGGAAGCTTACTAACCCATGGAATTGGTAGAAATGAAAAAAAAAGAGTTATACTGTTATGTCAAGAATGGGTCACTCAACACAACTATATTGAATTAAAATTCCATATATTGAACAAGAAACACAAATAAAACTCAAATATCATTTCGAGTTTACAGGATGGAATCTAAGGTGACACCCATTTATAAACGTCCCCTTTTAGTACAATTTTCTAAACCCAAAAATATTTCGAATTATAAGTTGGAAAGGTTCACTTGGAGTAAAATGAAAAGAATTTTGAATAATTTTAATGGGACTCAATAGAGTCTATATTTCAATAAACAGGTAGAAAAGGATAATTAAAATATTTGACGTACACGTACTGCTCTGGTTTCAGTCGTAGATTATTTTTAAATTTGGTTAAAATTATTGCCGCACTGAATTTAAGCCTTTGGTTTAAATTCTTGATTAAAGAATAAAATAATTAAAAATGTCACAAGACTTGAGATCTAAGAAAATGATTTAGTCACGAAAGACTAAAATGGAAAATGGTCAGACAAGACTAAATGAAAATAAAATGTCGCGAAAGACTTGAAATATCGCCTTACTAGGTTGATAATAAAATTGGAACCGTGTCCAAAAAGAAACTGGAGTATACTAACTCTCAGATATGAGCTACGACACTACTACTGTAGCAATGACTGCAACAGTAACTGTAACTGCCGTGCTGCTATCGCGCACAAGTCTTTATAGTTTATTTAGGAGGATGTGCCCTCAGAATGCATAGGCAAATTTCGGGGACCAATTACAAATGACTCTAGCCGAAATTTCCCACTCCAGTGATTTGAAATCTCCTTGTTTCGAGATCAACTCCCTCTCTCTACATGAAGATGTTTTTGGGGTGTAGGCGGTCTTTTCTATTCCCCAACAACCAATGAAAATTGTTTTAGGAATGCCCATATATTCCCTCCACAATTCTCTTTTATCTCTTATTTTCAACTTAGCGTTAACATCTTTGTTATTTAATTTTTTAGAAACAATTCAGATAAATTTCATGAAATTTTATGATAAATTATAATTCATTGAAGAAAAATAGTAATCTAATAGTAATTCAATAATAATTCAATGACATAAAAATATTGTTTAAACTTTAATTATTTTGTGGTTTTCCCACGTTGATATTTCTTAAACAATTATGATAGTTTAATTAATATCCAAAATGGAAAATTATTCATAAAAGACTCATTCTATTGTATGATGCATTTTACTATTTTTGTGTCACATGTTCGTCAATGTTTATGTCATTTCCTCCATGTGGGAAACGAAATCGTTACTCTATTTTTATATCAAATATTTGTCGTGGGAGTTACAAAATTTGGACCCACGCTTAGAATTTGTTATCAACAGTTTTCCGGTTCAAGAGTCCAGTGTTTATTGGAATTTACGGTCACACGTGGAAAGTGCATGATTAGGGAGACGAGACTAGACTCAAATGTTTACAGTACATCTGATATTGCACAGCTGATATCTCCTTAATCTAGGAGAAACTCGACGTTGGGAACATTTTTATCGTTCACAGATGTGTGCAGCCAAAATATTCCTAACATCGAGGGGGTCACTTTCCCCGGTCACAGAAGATAATTTTGGGTTTCAAAAGTCGCTTCTATCATTGAGATAATTGAATGACGACGTAAGAAAATGAATTTAAATGAATTTTCTGACGGATGTCACAATACCATACAAAGAAATAGTCAGATGGCTTTTACCAAAAAGATTGGAACCCCTGCTTGTTTATGTTTGCTAAGGATTATAGAAGACGTCTGAGTATTCACAAAATGTACGGCACCGTTTTAAAACGTGAGATAAAACGACTCGGAGTGAATCGATGATCGGAAGTAGGCAGGAGCTTGGGGAGGAAAGTACCAGCGGCTTCAAGGATAGAAGAAAAAGAAGAAGGTGCGGTGCAAAGAAGACTTTGATCGGGCGGGAGTAGATGGCCACTCGATCGTGAAAAATCTTAAGGTAGAATGGGCGCAATCGGAAGCTCTCGTCGTCAAGATTCACACCGCACTTTTGAGGAGAGATTTTCAGGTTGCTTGATGAAAAGAACGGGAACAGTCTACTTGACAAATGGAAGTATCCGTTGTTCTCAGGAGAGTGACACAATTTACTATTTTGTCAAGGGCTACGTCAGAAGTGCGATTTATCGGTGCATTTGGCATTTTATCACTCTACGGTAAACTATGGTTACTCATCACCCTAACAAATTTGGTCATTAATGCCTTTTCGATATAAATGCATCACGCGTTATTTATTCAACACATTAATTTTCTCCACAGGTATCAGAATCCTCAATTTTAGATATAGATTGACAGGCAAGGATTTTCACGTCAATTGTTGGTGTTAGTGATGCCGCGAGAGACTTCACGAGACAATACGGTGGACAGGTGGTCTCGGTCTCAATGAACATGGAAATCTTTGTCTCATCTCAGTCTCGAAATACGCAGTATCTACTCCTCTCGTAATGACTCCGAGTCAATTTATCTCATCTTGGTTTCAAGTTTTTCGTACTTTGCAATATAAAATCTCGGTTTTTGTTTCGGTTTGTCTCGTCTCGGTTTTGTACATATAAGAAATGCGAAAAACTGGAAACCGAGATGAGACAAATTGACTGTGAGTCATCACGAGAGAAGACCATACTACGTATTTCGAGACTACTAATAGGATTTTACCAGATTTTTGACATTTAACTAAGTGTTTTCATGAATTTATCGTGGACTGGCACCAACCAAATTACAATCCTACGGGTATAAATCTGTTCAGAACAGAACACCCTTAAGACGTAACATTTTGATGTTGCATTCCTTCTGAAAAGTGAATGTAGCCACGATGGTGGGGTGATAAACCACCTCAACGCATCCGTATGAAGTTGCCCGCAATGGCCTCAAATGGACGGTTGCCATTTCCGGAATATAGAGAGGAATTTTCATTTTCTGCTCGACAAATGTTTAGAAAATAATAGCTGGTTTCAGAGGAGAAAAAAAACTAGTTATTTTAATTCTCTCTGAGGAAAAATAACATATGTCATTTCTAGATGCAAAATTTAACGGTGTTCATGATTCTAGGGAAATACAAATACGAATTTGACATTTATGTATTGTGAATGTCTGAAAGAATTTCATTGACAAACTTAGTGTATTCACCAGGTAATTCTACTAAATTTCTTTTGAAAATCCTATTAGTATTTTGCCAATTCTATGTAAAAACTCCGCAGCTTTTCTGCTCGTTTTCAAAATAAATTTTAAAAATAGAGAATGATTTATTGGAAGAATCAGTACATTTTTATCTCAGTTTTGAGGCTTTCGCGGCCACGATTGTTGTATCATTCGCGAAAAAAAATATCCTCAAATTGGGTATATAATATTCCGGAATCCGGAATATTATATTCCGGAATACGAAATATTTAATTCGCGATTCCAGAATAATATTCCGGAAACCGGAATATTTTATCCTTAATTTCGGAATAACATTCGGGGGACTTCCTCGCATTACAATTCGTTGCATCTACACTGAATGAAAAATAGCAGAGTTCTCAAACAAGTCTCACTTATATTGTGACAAGGTTGGGGTCCCTTCTGGTTAAAAACGGTAAAAAAACCGGATAATAATAATAAAATAAAATCAACTAGCTAATGATCACGAACAGATGCGATGAGCACTCTCACCTTCCTCCCACCTAGTCATTAGTAATTAAAAGAAATAATACACAATAAAATACGCGAAACCAAGCCGGAATCATCCCAGAGCCGAGGAAGGACGTTGATGGACCGAAGGGAGAGCATCCTCTCCAGTGGGAGGCCTTTGGGGTCATACTGTATCTCGTGGGGTAGTGTGGAACCCAACAAAACAACCTGAGGAGAAAATGGAACCTAAGAAACGGTGAACCAGTGAAAATAACTGGAAAAGTGGAAACGAGAGGTTGCAATAACTTACCACTGGTGTAAGGTGACAGTTGAGGGTTAGGTTGCCGCGGCTGAATAATAACACCGAAAACAGAAGTCATCTCAGCAGAAGTATGGGTACCCGGAATTCACTCGAAGGAACCAGAGGTTAGAGGAACGAGGCCTGGAGATTCCCAACTGGAGAATTCCTTCCAAGAAACCGTAATTGTTCCGTACACTCCTGATAACACCACAATAACAGCGGAGCCGGATGGACAGGAAGGGTCGGTAACTAGGGTCACCGAACTATTGACCTAGTATCAGCTAGTATCAGCAGTACTAATGTATTCATATTTCAACCACCTGTGGCATGGAAGTCATCGCAGAACCAATGACCTAGTATCAGCTAGTATCAGCAGTACTAATGTATTCATATTTCAACCACCTGTGGCATGGAAGTCATCGCAGAACCAATGACCTAGTATCAGCTAGTATCAGCAGTACTAATGTATTCATATTTCAACCACCTGTGGCATGGAAGTCATCGCAGAACCAATGACCTAGTATCAGCTAGTATCAGCAGTACTAATGTATTCATATTTCAACCACCTGTGGCATGGAAGTCATCGCAGAACCAATGACCTAGTATCAGCTAGTATCAGCAGTACTAATGTATTCATATTTCAACCACCTGTGGCATGGAAGTCATCGCAGAACCAATGACCTAGTATCAGCTAGTATCAGCAGTACTAATGTATTCATATTTCAACCACCTGTGGCATGGAAGTCATCGCAGAACCAATGACCTAGTATCAGCTAGTATCAGCAGTACTAATGTATTCATATTTCAACCACCTGTGGCGTGGAAGTCATCGCAGAACCAATGGGCAGTCCGGACAGGAGTTCAAGGAGAATTGATAACTAAGATGACCCTGAAAACGCTGAACCTCAAGGTGAACCACCAATCAACCTCAAATTTACATATTTGATTAACCCGGAGAGATAGTACATAACAGGCATTTTTCCATTGGCTGAGAGAATTAGAACAGACGACGAGCCACAACCCGGACCTGGACAACGAAAAATCGGCCATCTTTCGTCACTTTGGATTGTACGGCACTCCTGTAAGGAACACAGTGGTGACCACTTTAAACTCAAATTAAAATTATAAGTTTCTGAGCAATTAGAGTGCGCTTTCTCCTACGAGATAGGAGAGTAAGCCCGAACATTCCCTTCGAGAAGGAGAAATTAAGACTTGGCGAGCGATATACGGCAAATTAGGCGATTCCAACAATCGAGAGAGGAAACCACGTGTTGTAAGTACCATTGCAGTAATTACGTGCGTAGGGATTTCGAGTGTTGGGAAAAATCATTAATGCGTTATATAGGTGCGATAATTATGAATAAACTCCTGCTGCTAAAATCGTGAACACCCGGATTTTCTTTTGGGAAACATTATATCAGAGATTTTTGAAATTATTAATTGCGTCATCGGCGTCCGATTACGCCATATTGGGTGATAAAGCATCGGAAGTTAAAAATACTGGACCGCTGGAGTGTAAAATACTGGTTATTTCTAAAATTTCATGAATTCCTTAAAATATTCCTTAAATTCAATTATAATTGACCCGGACGAGCTTCTTTCACCCCAAATTATAAATCGGAGAGATTTGGTTACGGAAAAATCATTTTTCTTTTGAGTTATTTAATTGGTGCGAATTGCCACGTGCTCGAATTTGAAATTATCTCGGTGAATATTGGCGACTTCGGTGTTATAAAAATTGAGGAGAGAATATCCTGAGCCGAGCGATAATATTTTTATGTCATAAAAATACAGAGGAAATTCCCGGAATTAATTGGTATTAACTTGTATTAATTTTCAACGAGTGGATGGATGGTGATAATCCAGACGTGGATTATCACATGACGGTGTAACATTAGAGAGAGAGTTTCCACACATCATATTTTTGAATAAATCCTTTTTTTTGTTCTTATACTATTCGATTTGATTCATTTCAATTTAATACCTGAATTACTTTGAATTATTTCTAGTACTTTGCTGTATATAAATTCCTCATGACACAAAACTAAAATTAGTATTTCATTACTTTTCTTTTACTTTTGCTTTTTTTTCATTATTATGATTGTCTTCAAGAGTTACTACAATCGATGGTAATCTTTTGAGCCGGAAATAACGAACCGAACACAATTAGGATTAATTGGAAATAATTATTACGGAGGCAGTCAAGGTAATTATGCTGATTCTATTTTTTTTAATTGTAATAGTTAACGTGAAATGAGGTCACATAATTCAAAATAACGATTAAGAAGAATCTAAAAGGAATAGATTCCATAGTACTCGGATTTCGAACATTATTATTATTTTTCTTTTATTATTATTTTGATTATAAGGCCTGAACAGAGTAACAATGGAAGAATATAGCTGTGATTTCATTTCAACGTTACAATATAAAAAAAATCGGTTGTTAAAAATGATCAAAAAAGGATGCTGTCAAACATGCGAATCGTGCGATGTATAAGAAATGGCATGTACTGACGACGCGCCGTCCAAATTTAAGGAACTTCCGCAGTAAGTATATGGGTATACAAGGAAATGGACTGCAGAGCTGAAATTATGCGAATATATTTTTTGAGTAATTACAAATATCCTCCCCAAGTCCCAAAACGCTGAACCACGTAGATTGTTGACGGGAAAATATTAAAAATGTGTCATCAACACAGAGTCTTATGGCACCACTTTTTCAAAAATCACAAAAAAATAATCGACAATGGAATAAAAATCCAATCGCTTCACGAATAGAACCGCAAATATTTTAGGAATATATCCCCACAATTTTATTAGCCGTCACCACTGGGGTTATTTGTAATTATTGAAAATGTATGGTATAGTTCGGAATTTTAGTTACGTTAGAAAAAACTGATGGTTGAACATGGCAACGTTGAGGGAAGTTGGAGTGCTCGCGACGGAGGCCATCGTGTGAACTCCGCCAAGGCATATACTGTAGATTCTATAGTATAGTATAGAATTTTAGCGGGACACGAAAATATCAACTGCGTCGAAGAAAAATGGGTGGTTATCAAATATCTCATGAAAATTTGTATTTGTTAAAAAATTCGGATAAATAAAGTTTCAGAGTGAAAATTATTTAGAATTGATTAATCATGAATAATAAGTGCAAAGAAACACAAACGGCGAAATTTCAATACACCCGTGAACTTTTCGTAATTTCATTTTTTTTTCAAAGGATGCAGCGGAGTACCTATCGGAACATTTGATATTTTTCGTCATATCTGCACAGAAAGTTTGATTGTCCTCCCCAAATGCAGGCTTCTTTCATTCCTTGGATTTCTGTTGTTTTGGACGATCCTTGGAATGACATAACCCACGTTCCTCCATGCATTTGCGAAGAAAAATCGAACATAAAAGCCATGCAGTTATGACGAAAAATAGTATGTGCACCTAAGAAGCAAAACAAGACATTCAAACCCGCGTGTTTACCGCCATCCATCTCCCTAGGACCTACCCTTTAGATAGCAGTCAAAAGACAAAAATGTCGAGAAAATTTTGATATAACAGACCACGATTGATGATATTTGACTTGTAATGTTTCGTATTCTTTCCCCTCCATAGTTGTGTGATGCAGTATTACGATCTGTATCATGCGCAAATCCCTGGGGCTTCCGGTCCTATCCTGTGGATAATTCAGGGAACAGGGATAAGGAGAGACGAATGCTGTGGCTATAAGAAAACCTCATATTTTTTGGGGTCACGGCGTGGCAAGCAGAATTTGTTACGTCGCCCCGTTTTTTACACTACTTTCCTCGCTACAATTTTTACCTCACGGAATAAATCTTCGTTGCAGTTTTTTATTTTTTCACTTTCTTTTAGTACCGTGATTCTCCAGGTGCACCAACACGTCTTTGCTGCGCTTTGAAAGTTTAATGCATTGCTATTATAGCACGAGAGGTGAATCTACTGGGTGTAGTGAGAGAATGATTTCTTTACCTGTACTCTGGGGTGGGACATGCCTTTGCTAGGCAAACTAGGGAAGTTGATTCATCCTGTCCAACGTAGATTGTGCCCGAGTGCTCGAGTATCGTTGGTGGTATCATGCCTCCGTGCTCTGTTGGAATAAAGTAATTTTTTTATTCGAAGGATAATTGAAATTGGGTTATCTGTGGAATAAAAAAATCTTGTGATTGTCCAGGAGTCAGTGGAAACACTGGTTTACGGAGATCTTGACAAAAAATCGTTCAACCCTTGGAAGTTCAGAAAGTTCCGTGAAGAACTTTTTCTACCTCATATGACTGTAGAACTCGACATTGACTCGTCCTGCAACCTCATATTCGCCAGAAAAGTTCCTCACGGTTAGAGCTGCGCACGAGAGGAGAGAAGACGAGATTTTACAATGTCTCATCTTGGTCTCGGAATAGACAGATATAATTGATATGGTGTCCCTCTCATCCGGTCTCGTCTCGTCTCGCTTCGGCCTCTGTCTCGGTCTCGCTGCGGTGTTAACCCGCCTAATACCAAGACGAGAATGTTGCTAAAGAATTTATTTATGACTGAAGTACATCAGAGGCTGCGGATATCCTCATCATGAAGAGTTTACATAAGGGTCAAACAATAACGAGCGCACCAAAGTGATCATAAGGGTCAAATGGAAAAATGGAGCAAATCGATCACAAGAATTAAATAAAGCGATTGGAATGATCTGAAGGATTCAAGGATCCTCGGTTAGTTTTGCTCATCCATGAAGGTTTGATAAATCACAGAAAGTGTCTCACTGAAAAATTCATCGAGAGTTTCTCCGAGACTATCGTCAGAAATGAATCTCGTTTTAGTCTCGTCTTCCTGGTTTGCGGACAATTTCGTCTTGGTTTTCCGAAATGAAATGAGACGACACCCAGACTGGTTGCGGTTTCGTGCGTAGCCTTACTTACGGTCTACTACCGAAATATATTATTAAAGTACAGTAGACTCTTACTAGTTGCATGCCCGTTACATTCAGAAAAAAAGTGTTTCAAAAAGTAGTGTGCTACTCACCAACGCAGGGACATAACGTGGGGTCATCGAAAAATTCGTATGTGGCACCCCAATTTTTAAAGGGACTTCCGCCACTACTTCGCGTGATGCTCGTAAAACTCAGGGTGCCACATACAAATTCTCTGGTGACCCCCTGTTATGTCTCATCGTTAGCGACTAGTACACTAATTTTTGGAGGGACTCTCACAGAAATATGATGTATTTTTCTCTCCGTGTAGTGACTCGTTTTTCCCTAATCCCCTTCTCGAACGCTCGAGCGCTGCCCTCCACTCTGGCTCGCCTTATCGCTTTCTCTTGTTCTCCGTACGTAAGCACAGAGGTCCAAATAATTTTATTCGAAAATAAAACTATTCATTCCCTCACTTCTCTGAGAGCTTGGCGCGGCATTGGTTGAGGAGTGCGGGCCGGTGGAAAGATGTGAAATTTTTGGAAATGGTATCTCTACAGCCCTTTCGATGAGTAACTAGCGAGTATGGTAAACATATGGTTTGCAGTATGAAGAAATTTCCATTTGTATAGATTCATTCTTTTTATTATTGCAGAATAATTTTAGCATAAATTAGTTGTAGGATTATCTCTTTTGTTTATGGGGAAACTGCGTTTGAAGATTCTGGATGTAGTTCTGTCACTGCAAAAAGATCGGTTTCAAATTAACGTACGTTCTTATACGGAACGTGGACTTTGCGGACTTTGGTCATGCTATTCCTGTATAATTCATGTCATTTTTATTCGTCAAATTAATAATGTCGATGAATATAAAATGTTCCCTTTGAAAATCTACGTTGCCCTCCATACGGAAAGATTAATTATAATTTATATATATATATTTTTCATTATTGCAGTTTATATATTATTTTCGTTCTTTGTTTGAAAAAATTATTCTTTTTTTTCATTGAATAAGTAATACTTCCTTAAGAAATCCCAAAGAGTGTTGGTTAAGAATTCAATCTTTACCAGCTTTTGGCGTGAGCCGGTACTCACGACGAGGATGTGCCCAAGTGGAAACTGCAGTCAGGTTCTACTAATCAGGTCGAACCTGAAAAAAACCTGGTAAAATCCAGTGTTTCTGAAGTCAGGCAGCCGGAAATCACTTTGGTCAGATTCGGATATTGGTCAGCCGGATTTCAATTTGAACAAAGTGTCTTGAGATGAATCTGATCGGATTTGAATTCTATCACCCTGATGTCAATTTGAGCAGGGTATTCTAAAATAAACAATATCAGATTGGGATTTGATTATCCCGATCTCAATGCGAGCACGGCGTCAGTCGCTTCAAAGGTTAAACGTCTTAAGGGTCAAACGTCGCAAGAATCTGATGTCTTAAGGTTCACAAAAGTCAGATGTTTAAAAGTTTGAAGGTCTTAAGGCCCAAATGCTCAAGGGCCATACATACCAAGGGTTGAACACTGTCAGGGCCAGACATTTAAAGGGACAAGCGTCTCATGGGCTTAACATTTAATGCTCAAATATCTTGTTTGAAGGGTCAAATGTTTTAAAGACCAAATGTCTTAAAGGTCAGATGTATCAAGGATCAAATGTCTCAAATGTCAGCCTTTATAAGATTCCGATCACCATACTGGTTAGCTGTTCAAAGGCTCAAAAGTCTTAAGGATCAGAAATCAGAAGGGCCGAATGTAAAGGGGAAGGTGGGCGGAGCGGGAAAACGCTAGTGAGAGGTGGGTACTGGGTAAATTCATCCCTAGTATCAGAAGTCTATCTAGAAATTTTTTATTATCAGCAATGTTGGAGGGATAAGAGGTGAAGAGGATACACGCAAACTAATGTCCTATTGACAATACGAGTTTCACAAAGGAAGATTTGCGCGTGTAGTCTAGCCGTTAGGGCATAGGTGTAGTAATCGTAGGATCCCAGGTTCGAAACCAGCCGTGGGTGGAATAATTTGCGATAACAAAATCGGATCTTTCTACGATAAATGCATTGCAGCATGACTAATGAGGTCAGGCATGTTCGTAAAAATGATTTTTGAAAATTTAATTATCATTTTATGTTAATGATTATTAGTAATGAAACTGGACGTCTTCCTGCGGTCCGGGTCCATGGGGGTTGATCAGGTCTGGGTCCGCAAGGCCTGATCAAATTTGGATCTAAAACGGCGTTATATCTATGATCAGGACCTAATCATCTCCCATCATCACAACCGGATCCGACGTCAGGGATACCTGATCGAATCTTGACCTGGACCTGATTGGAATTTCAACTCGGGTTAGTGATAAGAATTTCGTCTTACTTTTCACGTGATATTTACCGGTTATGTATTAGGAAATTGATAAAGTTAAGTATATGGGTCTCGGAAATTTTTGTCATATGAGTCGGAACACTTGACCTACACGATTATTGATAAAAATCCTCTTTTTTATTCAATATTCCGAGAAATAGGGAATTTCTGCTGAGATGCTGATTCTCGGTGAATGAATGAATTGGGATGAGACAGATTCGTTTTTGAGTTTCGGTAGAAGGTCACACGGCCAATCCCCCCGTTGTAACCATGTAAAGTGCCCTATTGTTGCTTATGGTGTTCGAAAAATTAATTTTTATCTTCATAGTGAATTAAAAGTCTTGTCAAGTTATCACCTTAGTTCTTCCTTACGTCTCTGCCGCGGTGATCCTCGAGAATGCGGCCCCAAGAGGTAATGATAGTTGATAGAATTTATCTAGGCTAATTACCGCCCCTTCACTCCTTTTAAATTTTTGTTTCATTTTTCGATTTGAATCGAATTACGCGCTTGGAACTATCGGGTTCACGTGTCCCTTTACTTCGTTTTTTCTTCGAGTTCAGCGCTGGACATTGCCTAAACACAACACCGACTGAACCCGCTATGTGTCTTCATGTGATGAATATAACGTTCTCATTTCATATTACCGTCACTGACCGCGTCATGGAACCCATAAGAAACCAGGCCCAGTTATGGAACCGTATTGTTTTCAATGACTTAGAAGTTATATTGAGTGGATGGTTTTGGCTTCAGAGTAAGTATACAGTCCACAGTTTTCATTTAACTTAGTTCATCGCAGTGAATATAGGGTCACATCGATTTTCAGATAAATGCGTTAGATGTTTGGGGTAGAAACTGCGAAGTTTGTGCGTGTTTGAAGAGTCGGTGGCTAACCCCCGTCGAGTGCATGGCCTTCGGGCAAAGTCTTCCTCAAGAAGTTTCTGCGTAGGGGAGACCGGGGCAAGGAGGGGTAGCTAAGACAAAGAGGCGGATGTCAGAGCTTCTATCATACTTATATTGTTTTTTACCAAACACTATTCATATTCTAAAGTTATCAACTCGTGTCTCCAACGCATTATAGCTAGGGGCACAGCGGGGTAGTGTCCAAAAACTTTAAAATAATTATAAATGTTGTTTCTTTACTTTTCACCTTCGAATCTCCAAAAAATGACAGAAAAACACTGAAATCGGTAGAGTTTTAATCAAAATACCCAATATGGCGGCTCATCCCGCTGTTTAAAAGAATTGAAAGTATTCTCGGAGTTCTTCCATTTAAAAAAAATTTTTCTTTAGTAAAAAATTATCATTAATTATTATAATTATTCATTATAATTAATTATTCGAGTTTTTTAGCTGTTTTTGACTATTTATTAATCCTTGATCGACCCCTCGTCAACCCCTTAAATTTCTCAATTTTAACCTTTTTTTTATGTACCCCACTATGCTCCGACCACCACGCTTTGCCTGGTCTCCCTTATAGCCTAGAGCTTAGATGAAATTTGGCATTTCGATTCGTATATTGCCGCATAGTTTCGTAACTATTCGGAGTATTACCGTATAAATCTTTTGAGGATTATGTTGCGGAGTTCGGTTTTCCTTTTTTCTGTGTAATTATGGGAATTTTGAGTTTCTATCGTGTTAGGATACACGCGGTAAATTCAGTTAATTCGATTTCGTGCAATTCCGAGTATGTCTTCCCATTTTGTGGATTTCCGCCTGATGGAGAGAATTTGGATGATTAACGTGAGTTAATTAGAGAATATTCGTTAGGATTTTGTGCAGAAAGTATATCGTAGATTAGATTCATAGGATTCGCTGCATATTTAACTCTATTGCGTGGCATTGACGACGATTCGAGTCTTCAGATTAAGGTTCACTTTAGTTAGAATTTATTTATCTGGGTCTTTGTCTTCTCCATAATAATTGAGTCTTGAAGGATACATTTTTTGTATGACAATGTTACATTACCTTGGGCTGTCACTCTCAGTCGTTATTTTTACGATTATTTGGCGGCTTTTAAAATCTTAATTTTATTCAGTTCTCTTCCTTTTACCTTTGGGCGGAATTAATTTTCAATTTTATTATTTTGGCTATATTTTTAGCTGTATAATTTTTCTATTTTATGTGTGATTTTTTAAATTTTTGACGTGAATATATTTCCGATACATTTCAGCTTCAATTCCGATATTTGGCGTTTCGTTATTTTGTTGAGTAATACACAATGGCTCATTTCGCAATCGAATCTATCCCTCTCACCACCACCAACACCCTGCGTCGCGCGGTCAATCTATCACCTTTCCCTAGACTATTTAGTTTCAATTTCAGTCATTAGTTTAAGGCTAATTGTTTATATTTTCTGCGAAATGTAGGGTTTGTCATTTCCGAGGTCAAAGGACGGTCGTCCGTGCAGAGGAAAGGGGCCAGTTGACGTGGTTTTCTAGTCCCAGATGGGAAATTCCGTTACAATTCACATTTGACAATTCGCATCAAAAAACTAGTTTGAGTTTGAATAACGGTTTATTGCAAGTTATTTGAATGAACCCATTTTTTGTTGTAGTAAATTCTGTGAACAGTTGCTTTAAGAAACAATCACAGAAAATTTTTCGATATAAAATAAACAACAAAAAATTCTACGTCATCAATACAATTTTCTATTTTACTAACCAGCGATCCTAAGATTTGCTGAAGTGCTAACCACCACTTGTCGTGTGAGCCTGTGCATGGTCCTGCACCTGTAACTGAGGAACTGGTCACTGAACTCCAATCCGTGTACCAGTAATTCCCCCGTGGATAGTAGGTGAAATTTTCCATCTGTAAAAATACAAAGCGAAAAAATATTGAACGAAACCCGCAGTGATAAATTAAGTGTCCAGCTAAACTCCGATAATGTAATTGGGTCAGTTAAAATATAAAACGCAGTGCCATTCAGCGCATGAACACCGAAGCCAGTGAGCGAGAGAGAGAGAGA
>NW_021680800.1:91587-111609 GCF_001412515.2 Diachasma alloeum | reverse complement strand
GAGAGAGAGAGAGAGAGAGAGAGAGAGAGATGATCATGGAAACCAAAAGCTCGGTAAGATAAGCGAAGGTACGGAGCGGTTAGTAGTTATCCTAAATGGCTACAGCCTCGACCACGTCGACAACGACTGAGTACCCAGGCACGAACCGCTTTTAATGCTCTACCACCTTCTCTCCACTCAACTCCAACCCTATCTCATCCACCACGAATTCACCATTAAACTTGTCGCCTGAAACGCCTTTTGGTACTACCGGTATATTAGAAACTCCAAAGTTGCCCATGTTCTCTTTGAAACTCCGTCACTTTGGCACAGATTTTTATTATTATTTTCTGTCCCCCATAACCGTTTGTGATACGAAATACTTTCAACTTGATTACTATTTCTTTGCATATAATTACGGCGATAAAGGTGATTAACAATTCAAATGCTCCGGGGATTTGTTGGATTCACTATTATGTTCGTCGTAATCAACATTTGAGATTCGCTCGCACGGAGCATTTAACTGGAATCGATCCCTCTCATCAATAGAAGAGACATTGACATTCAACCCATTAAACTTGTCGCCTGAAACGCCTTTTGGTACTACCGGTACATTAGAAACTCCAAAGTTGCCCATGTTCTCTTTGAAACTCCGTCACTTTGGCACAGATTTTTATTATTATTTTCTATCCCCCATAGCCGTTTGTGATACGAAATACTTTCAACTTGATTACTATTTCTTTGCATATAACTACGGCGATAAAGGTGATTAACAATTCAAATGCTCCGGGGATTTGTTGGATTCACTATTATGTTCGTCGTAATCATCATTTTAGATTCGCTCGCACGGAGCATTTAACTGGAATCGATCCCTCTCATCAAAAGAAGAGATATTGACATTCAACTCATCATAGTATTTAATCCAATCCAAATATGAATATCACAAGGATAATTCAAAGACGAGATGAGAGAAGGGGATAAAGCAATTCGATTTGAGAGGAAGTTTCTGTTGGGCGACTTGGAATTTGGAGGAGGTTAAAAAACTAGCGTGATGAACTTTTCGTAGAAAGCAATTAAAGTAACAAATCGATTTCATTCGAATTCCGCTGTCTTCTGTCAATTCCAACATATTAAAAAAAAAACGCAAGTCTGAGTGAAAATATTCCCTCTCATGATCTTCATCTCGTTGGAACTCCATTAACACTCTTGTTTATACCTAAATTGATTTCAATGGATTCGTCACCATAATCCTCACGCCCACGACAGTCCTGTAAAATTGTTAGGTCGCGTCGAGAATGTCAGTGGGTTTTCTGTTTTTTGGGTCGCTGATCACGAAACTGTCGGTTACTTTTCCGAAAAATTGTCCCTTCAATTGTTATTAACAATTTTAATTGTTTAAAAAGCTTTATCTGGCAAACTATGAGAGATATCGGAAAAATGTTCAAACAAAAGATGTTTGATATATGTAAAAATACTCATTTTTTATTTTATACCTTTTCCCCCTAACTATGATAGATACGGAGTCATCGGGGGTTGGCCGCGGAGCGGGCGCCACGTAACTAGTTTTTTAAGGAAAAAATGTCCCATAATAGTTGATCCCCCATAAAAAATACACACTTTTGATCTTTTGGTCTTTGGCCTAATCTCCATTATTTATGGAGATAAAGCCTGTTGAAATACTGATAGTCATTGCCCCCCACGACAGTCCTATGTAAACTGTTAGGTTGCGTTGTCAATGTTAGTGGATTCTATGTTTTTTGGCACGCTGATTACGAGTCTGTCGGTTATTTTTGCAAAAAATTGACCCGTCAATTGTTATTAATGTCCAGAGAAGGATTTTAGCATCGAATGGACATGTTTTAATTGTCACATTAAAATCAAAGCTAAAATTATTGAATTTTATAATTATTGGACGACGCAAAATTTTATACTCTTACCTTTTTTTAAAATATAAGGGAAAAAGGGCTTGATTTAGGGATAGGGCTTGAGTTGAGACGAATTTCTAATCCAGACATTTGGAGTTGTAATGGGAATCAAATTTGAATTTAAATATATTTTGTATAACTACTCGGTTTACAAAAACATAAGCGTGATTTTACAGAAATCTAGGTAGCTAAAATTCCTATCTCTGGAATGATCTGAAGGATTCAAATTTGGGTTTACAAATTTTGTTACTCACAATTCGGTCTGTTATTTATAAATTATTCGATGTATTTGTAGATCCCTGGGTAAATCCGTAATTTCCTCACCAGCAATCAGTCGCGCTAAAGGCTATTATGGATACTTTCACGGAAACACGTTCTTCTACTCGTTGATATTTTAATGAATTTTTGGCAGTTGAAGTTGAAGATTTTAAGAGTTTGGTTGAGACTGTCCACAACGCGTCACAATAAACGAATTCCTTATTTGCAAGAAAAGTCACCACTCTCGGTTAAAGAAATTTTATTCCCGGATAATTTCAATTGTTCGTAACTTACTATTAATTCAGTACTATCCCGTGTAATCGAAGGAAGGATTGAAAAACCGGACCGATTAAATGAACTATTTCCACCAGAATTGTTACTCCTCCGTCGCTGGCTCAAGACTGCTTAATTTTGGTTTTTATGACATTTTTATATGAATTTTGGGGTCACTTGTCACATGGGCTCCAACGAGTCCATTTTTAATTGGTGGAAAATGTCGTATGACTTTTCCCACTCTTTTGATTTTTATGGGGAAGTAGTTCATTCGGTTTTTGGGGTTTCAATTAATCGGTTTTCAATCGTGCCTTCGCGTGGGAATCTTAGTATTGGGTAATTGGGGCATGCTGAGTGTGCCATTTCATCACTTTTGAACTCGATTCCGTCTCTGGAATTTTTAATTGAGTTCAAGTGATGAAATGCACTCAATTTAGTTTACAATTGTTGGTTTGGTTCTTAATGATTTCACATAAAATTATTCTAGCCTTAAAGTTTCTAGAACAAAATTTTGGACATTACAATGGCCTTATCTGGAAAACTATGACAGACATTGGGAAAATGTTTAGACAAAAAATATTACCACGATTATGTAGAACAACTTTTGTTTTATATTGAATTCGCATAAGTCGATTAGTTAAAAAGATATAAACAATTCAATAGTTTGCGCGCAGAGAGAGCGCGCGGCCCGGCCGCTGATGACACAGGACTGTCGTGGGGGGTAACGACTATCAGTATTACAACGGGCTCTATCTCCGTAAATAATGGAGATTAGGTCAAAGACCAAAAAATCAAAAGTGTGTATTTTTTATGGGGGATCAACTATTATGTGACATTTTTTCCTGTATCTCCAATTGTTTACTTGTAAAACAACAGTAAACAAAAGCGTTCTAGGTAATTTGCCCGATCACGCAGCATGATGGCGTCAATATCTCATCAACTACTGGTTGTAAAAAAAAATGTCAAAAAATCAATTATATGGGAAATTTAATTGCAAATATTTTTTATTTCAACAATTTTTCTCTATCTGCATCGAGTGTCCGGATAAAGACATCAGAGCGCGCCAACACCCTGCGCGAGTACTCACGCGGCGCCCGCTCCGCTGCCAACCCCCGATAACTCCGTATCTATCATAGTTAGGGGGAAAAGGTATAAAACAAAAAATTAGTATTTTTACATATCAAACATCTTTTGTTTGACCATTTTTCCAATATCTGTCATAGTTTTCCAGATAAAGCCTTTTAAACAATTAAAATTATTAATAACAATTGAAGGAATAATTTTTCGGAAAAGTAACCGACAGATTCGTGATCAGCGACCCAAAAAACATAAAACCCACTGACATTATGGACGCGACCTAACAATTTTACAGGACTGTCGTGGGCGTGAGGACTACCATCTTCCAAGAGATAATACTTCAAAATCTGTTCGACACATTTCAATGTCCCATAGTAAAATATTGAAGCTATGCGTGACAGTAACGTGCGGCTCCGGCGGTCGTCTAAGCTAAGCAGATAGATGAACACAGTAGGTCCCTGCAATATTGGCCGGCTGTATGACTGAGGTATTTTCATAGTTTCTCTGGCAGTCCCAGCCCGAACGAGGTGCAGTAGGGTAAAGAGTGGAACGGCACATAATGCCGATAAGGGGGAGGGCGGGGAGGGGGGAGGGAGAGAAGAATAATAGAATACACTGATAGAAAGGATTAGTTATTGTTAACGAATGGATTTGGTTGGAGACGAGAGTCTGTTCGGTCTCACCAAATGCTCATTCGTTAATAGTTAACAAATGCACATTTGTGAAGGCTTGTTTGACTCGATTTTCACTTTTCAAGTGAACCATTCTTTAACTATTAACGAATATTCATTTGGTCATATTCAACTCTACTATTCGTTAATAGTTAACGAATCTCGTTTGGAATAACTGAATCAGTCTATCGGTGTATGAAGGCCGATGAAGTGAGACGCCTATAAAACCGTAACGGTAGCAGGAGTGAAATATGATTAAAAAAAAAATATTGAAGCGAATTGTATCGACTATATTAAAATAATCGATACTTTCGAGCTAATAATTGAATTCGCTCGGATAATTCACAACTCTTATTTTATCAAATTTATTGTGTTCAAATTGTTCAAGTAAAAAATTTTTTTTTTCTTTTCTCGAATACCCTTGCGGGTTTTTACGATTTGTTTCCTTATCCCACTCCCCAACTCCTTCGACCGCGTTCGCCAAAGGGTGAAAGAAAACCTCAATTGAGAGAGAAACCTAATCAGGTACTGTCGACCCTTGCGAGAATCCCGCTCGCGAATGAAACTGTAAAAATTAGAGTGTTACCAATTTTGAGGCACGGTGATGGGATCCAACCCGGGTCCACCACGTATCAGTCTCGTGTTCAAAATTGTTCAAGTATTATTTACATGATTTGGAAAAAATTATATATGGACGTTCACATGAAAATGGCACCAAGGGGGGAGCCCGGAAATTTACAAATTTAATTTGGTGCATGAATGATCAATTCCACAGATTTTTTTCAATTGGGTTCCGTGTATAAATGAATGAATTCATGAAAATTATGCGATTGAGATTCAGTAGAACGTCCTGTTTCATGTGCGGAAAAAAAAAATTTTTCATTCCATTTCGGAAAACAGAAATAAAAGGCTAGGAGAATGATCATGAATTAAGAAATTTGTAAAATCTCTCTAATGAACAAAAACAAATGTTTTTAAAAACACCTGCGTCAATGAAAAGTTGTGTTTGGTTCTTACTGGTCAGCCGAAATTAAAAAAAAAATACAAATAAATGAAAAAAAACCGAGTCACAAATCTCACATGAATGGCCACAATCAGATGTGTACCCGAGTCGAATAATTGGACCTGACAAGTTCTACTTAGGTCTTTCCGTTCAAAACTGGATAGGTCTTGGGAAGCCTCTTCCCAAGTGCTTCGGAGACCTTTCTACCTCTGGTTATGTCCCAGTTCAGCACTTGTTGGGTGTAAGCAGGACTTGTATTCAGACTTTCCAAATCCTTACCGGTCCCCGTAATTCTATGGGCCTATATTAAATCTGCGTTCATATCCCTGTTTACTCATGCGTTATTGAAATAAAAAATGCAATTATTGTTTTTTGCAATTATTGTCTTGTTGGATTTTTCGTCAAAATCGAATTTTTTAGCCGGGTGAACGTTGATTCCAACTATTTAAGCGCCGGGCTAGTCAGAACTGTCAAAAGTATGTGGAAAAAGTGAAAACTGAGAAACCGTTTTTTTTGGCCCCAGCCAAAGGGTCAGATTTTCGGGTTTTCCGGGGCAAGCGGATTTCCGCCAAAATCAAATTTTTTTGCCGGGTGAACGTTGATTCCAACTATTTAAGCGCCGGGCTAGTCAGAACTGTCAAAAGTATGTGGAAAAAGTGAAAACTGAGAAACCGTTTTTTTTGGCCCCAGCCAAAGGGTCAGATTTTCGGGTTTTCCGGGGCAAGCGGATTTCCGCCAAAATCAAATTTTTTTGCCGGGTGAACGTTGATTCCAACTATTTAAGCGACGGGCTATTCAGAACTATCAAAATTATGTGGAAAAAGTGAAAAATGAAAAAAAAATTTTCTTCACCGGAGGCCAAAGTGTCGGAACTTAGATTTTTCCGGGGGGAAAGTCGGTCCAAGGGTCACAAGGGTCAAAGTGTCAGATCTTGGATTTTTCGCCAAAATCGAATTTTTTAGCCGGGTGAACGTTGATTCCAACTATTTAAGGAACTTTCGCAGTAAGTTCTGGGGCTATGGAGTGGGGGAAAATATCAAAGGTTCCGACACTCCGCTGCATCATTAGAAAAAAAAAATGAAATGACGAATGCTTCATGCGTGTCATGAAATCTCGTCGAGTGGGTTCCTGTGCATGTATAACTCATAATCAATTAATCCCCAATCGTTTTCATTCCGAAATATAATGTATATCAATTTTCTAACAAATAAAAATTATCACGCGTGGTTTGACAACCGCGCATTTCTGTTCGACGCAGTTGGTATTCTTGTGTCCCGATAAAACTCCATAGTGTACTGTGAACTCTATAGTATATGCATCGACGGTGTGAACTGGAGTAAACAACACGTTATTTTAGAAAGGTTAACCTGTTCGTGTGTTTCGGATAACGTTGACAAATAAATAAATATACAACGACGATGGAAAATTCAGAGGATTCGTCAAGAACGCGGCACAAAGGAAAATTCATCAAAAAGAAATCACGAGACCGGAAAATCGCAGCTGAAAAATTGGGAAAAGCCAATCAAGGGAGAACAGTGGGTGAACCGGAGGTGGAGACAAGTGATGACAATCCACCAGTAATTGTTGGAAATCGAATTGTCGACTTGACATTGTTGGCTAATGAGCTTGAATGTCCCAAGTATAAAAATCCCTTATCGTTGAAGAACATGGAAAAAGAAATCAAACGTGGTTTGGGTTCACATTTAAACATCAGATGTGTACACTGTCTGTTTTTGAAGCCTGTGCCTACTAGTCAATGCGTGGACGATGAAGAGGGTTCCAACCGAAAATTTTTTGAGATCAACTATCAAATGGCTATGGGTATCCAGTGTTCTTCCCTTTCATTATAATTATCAGTAACGAATTGGTGAAACGATTCAAGTCGATTCAGCTGTCAGCTGCGATTGTGAGAAATATCTCCGAATCTAGGGGAAATAGCGAAATTTTTGTAACTACCTTTTTTGTAGCTCTTAATTTCCTCTACAATAAAGGTTCCGATAAAAATTTTGCCATCTCCCTGGATTCGGAGATATTCAAAGAGAGATATTCAAAGAGAGATGAAAACTGTTCAATAGTCAAAATCGACTTGGACCGTTTTACAGTTTCGATACTGACGTTCGAATATTTATGATTACATAATTAAAATTTCTTTCCCAGCTTGTCTTCACGTTGGCATTGGTAACCAGGGGTTGAATAAGTTATTGGCATGTGCGAAGATACCTACACTGAATTGGAATACCCATAAAGATTACGAGAGGAGAGTAGGACCCGTGTGGAAGCAACTGCTAAAGAAAGCTGCGACGAGCAGCGAAAATAGAGAGAGAATTAACTATTAAGAATGTTGAAGAAATCGAAAAGATGGTGTAAGCACGAACGACGCAATGTGTTGCATTTTTTTTATTCATCTATTTTTCTCAGATTTTTCAATTTTTATCCGATTTTATTTCATTTTTTATTTCCTCTTTCTCCTGGTTCTTCAGTGTGATATTTTGTGCCTTTTTGGACCAATCATTTGACTATTTCATGACGAGATTTGATTCTAATGAATTGATAATCCAGCAGTGATTATGTGAATAGATTTTCTCCATCACTTATTTTGTGATTTTTTTTACATTTTTTTCTTTGTTTTTTTTCCCCTCTTGCTTTTTAGTTTCAATGCTCTATTGAGCTAATTGATCAACTCTCCTGTACAGAGATTTATTACTCATCAATCGATTTTTTTATGTCATTTATACTTATAAACCGAACGATTTCTCCAATTATTCAACTTAATTTATAAGTCTAGAGTTCCATTATAAGAATAAATCTGGATATTCAATGACAGAGCACAATTGTAATCGATTAGTTTGAATGAATTAATCAAGAAAAATAAAAAATCGAAATCTGTTCTGAAAATGTTTTGTTTTTTTATAAAATTTATAAGGTTTGAGAACTAGCATGTGTGTGAACCTTACAGGCCTCCTCAGTATCGTAAGAACTTCATAATTCTCAACGTAGCATCTTCCTCTAATTCAAGGGTAGGCAAAGAGACTGATTCAGATGAAGAGGATGCAGGTAAATTACGATCACTGGGCTTTATGTCAATTAACTGACACATTATTCATAATTTAGGATTAGATGAAGACACAGATACAACTCAAGTTGCTCAGAATATTCCATCATCAATTCCACCGCCTGAAGTCACAGAACAGCCCAGGAGTCAACCTAAGAAACCATCTGCTAGGTGGAAAGAGTCAAGAATATTCACCGTAATAACATTCATCGTGAGGCTGATGCTGTCCTTCGATTGTGCTTGGTCTAAGAGGGGCAATGGGAAGAATTACGATAGCCTCAATGGATACGCTGCTCTGAGCGGTACGCAGAGTGGACTATTTCTCGATTATGGAACAGCAAACAGAGGTTGTAAAAAATGTGCAGCGGGTAGTTCCAAGGACACACATGATTGTCGTCAGAATTTTTCGGGCAGTGCGAAGGCGATTGAAGCACATTTAGCTCGAAAATTGGCCACAGAAAGTGAAATTCTGAAAAATAATAGCTTACAGCTGGGAATTTTTTGTGGAGATGAGGATTCTTCAGCAATTGCTGGAATCAGAGAGGCATTGAAAGACTCCCATCACGTAGTAAAATTATCAGACAGGAATCACCTTACCAAAGGCGTCAAAAACCTTCTTTATGCAATTCCAAAAGAAAGAGATCCTGACCGAGAAATGAATCCCACTTCTATAGAATATTTGCAGAGGTGTTTCACGTACGCTATGGCTCAAAACCGTGGAGATGAGAAAGGTTTGGCGAGTGCGCTGAGATCTATTCCATACCACGCCTTCAATAACCACGTTCATTGTACTGATTGGTGTAATTACAAGACAAATCCCGAAGAGTATACACATCGTACAATTGGCGAAGGATTCCAACATCCAACTTTGTTTGGAGCTATCGATGCCATCTTTGAAGACCTTGCTAAGAATGTTGGGAAGTTTGCCCACGCTGCCTCTAGTCAAGCTAATGAGAGTCTAAATGCTGCGATTGCTCGAAAGGCGCCAAAGAACATTTGTTACAGTTTGAGTGAGTCGATGGATTATCGAGTGGCTGCTGCTATTGCCGAGAAAAATGAGGGAGAGACCTACTTGATTCAAATTTTCGAGAGACTCAACTTGACTGTTGATGACATTCTACGACAGCACGTTGAGTCAGTGGAGGCAAAAGCATCGAGAACTGCTGAGAAAGCTAGCACAACTGAGTACAAATCAAATCGAATTGAGTTAACGAAAAAACGTCGAGCATTACGCTATCGCAAGGAGCAATCCGAAGGTGTAACGTATCAATCCCAAATGGGATTGATCAGCACCCCGGTTATCAACGAGACATTGATGGCAAACGATGATGCAATGGTAGATTTGGGGAATGAAGAGTATGAAGTAGTTTTTTTCGATTTAGAAACATCTGGACTGGATGCAAATTGCAATATCCTTCAAATTGCAGCCGGAACTGGATCTGCATCGTTCAATATCTACATCAAGCCTTCCAAACCGATTGATCCCCATGCAACACAAGCTCATGGTCTAACCAGTGTCTCAGGAGATCTATATTTACATGGGATTCGTGTAGAGACAGTAAGTCTGCGTAGTGCTCTGACATCGTTCCTTGCTTATCTCCAGAAAATAGAGAAGAAATGCATATTAGTAGCACATAATCTTCATTTTGATGGACCCCGTCTCCTGAAAGCAATTGAAAGGTTGTCTCTACTGAGTGAATTCCAGGCAGTTGTCACTGGTTTCGCTTGCTCTTTAGAGAGCTATAAAAGGAAAATGAATATAAAAAATTCAAATGGCGGTGCATTGAAATTGTCCACTCTAGCTCGTGCACATGTGAAACATGTAGATGAAGGGAATACTCATAATGCTTCTTATGATGTGTACCTGTTAAGGCATTTCGCATGCAACGTATTTACCCTAGAAGACATTTTGTCTCAGCTCATCACGGTTCCTGAAGCGCTAGAGAGGTATCATGCTACCAGAAGAGTGAAAGAGACTGTCAATACCTTGTCAGCATTGTCTGAACTGATCCCAATTGCTTTGAGAAAAAAGATGGCTGAAGCTGGAATCGGTTTCGATAATTTATCTGATGCTTACGTGAAAGATGGAAGGGACGGGGTCGTTAAATTGCTCAAAAATAAGATTGAATATAAACCTCGTACATTCAAACTCGAAGATAAGTATCAGGACATTGTAAAGTACTTCGAGAAGTCAAACAAATAATCACAGATCATTTGTTTTCGTTTGTTTTTTTCTTTGTTGCCAGCGTAATGAGAAATTTAATGAGTTTATATATTGTTCGTCCATATGTACTAGTTTATTTGGAGTTTTCCACGAATACAGTAAATAAAAAAAAATGGAAAAATCATCAAATGAATGTTTTATAGCGTGAATAACCTACAAGATTATTTTCAAGAGTTTGACTGTCCCGCTCACGCGATGGCCACCGCCCCCCACCGCCGCGCGCACTCTAACCTTCCGCAACGTTGCCATGTTCTACCATCAGTTTTCTCCAACCCACCCGAAATTTCAGATTCTATCATACATTTTTGATAATTACGAATAATCCGTGTGGTTACGGATAATTAAATTGTGAGGATATGTTTCTGAAATATGTGCGGTTCTATTTGTGAAACAATTAGATTTTACTACAATTGTCGATTATTTTTTTGTGATTTTTGAAAAAGCGGTGTCATAAGGCTCTGTGTTAATGACACATCTTTCATATTTTTTTCCTAACAATCTACGTGGTTCAGCATTTTGGGACTTCGGGAGCATATTTGTGAATACTGAAAGAATGTATCCTCAAAATTTCAACTCTATATACCATTTCCTTCTACTCCCATATACTTACTGCGGACGTTCCTTAAGCGCCGGGCTAGTCAGAACTGTCAAAAGTATGTAGAAAAAGTGAAAACTGAGAAACCATTTTTTTTGGTCCCAGCCAAAGGGTCAGATTTTCGGGTTTCCCGAGGCAAGTGGATTTCCGCCTAAATCGAATTTTTTAGCCAGGTGAACGTTGATTCCAACTATTTAAGCGCCGGGCTAGTCAGAACTGTCAAAAGTATGTGGAAAAAGTGAAAAATGAAAAAAAATTTTTTTCACGGGAGGCCAAAGTGTCGGATCTTGGATTTTTCCGGGGGGAAAGTCGGTTTAAGGGTCACAAGGGTCACAACGGTCAAAGTGACAGATCTTGGATTTTTCCGGGGGGAAAGTCGGTTTAAGGGTCACAAGGGTCACAACGGTCAAAGTGACAGATCTTGGATTTTTCCGGGGGGAAAGTCGGTTTAAGGGTCACAAGGGTCACAACGGTCAAAGTGACAGATCTTGGATTTTTCCGGGGGGAAAGTCGGTTTAAGGGTCACAAGGGTCACAACGGTCAAAGTGACAGATCTTGGATTTTTCCGGGGGGAAAGTCGGTTTAAGGGTCACAAGGGTCACAACGGTCAAAGTGACAGATCTTGGATTTTTCCGGGGGGAAAGTCGGTTTAAGGGTCACAAGGGTCACAACGGTCAAAGTGACAGATCTTGGATTTTTCCGGGGGGAAAGTCGGTTTAAGGGTCACAAGGGTCACAACGGTCAAAGTGACAGATCTTGGATTTTTCCGGGGGGAAAGTCGGTTTAAGGGTCACAAGGGTCACAACGGTCAAAGTGACAGATCTTGGATTTTTCCGGGGGGAAAGTCGGTTTAAGGGTCACAAGGGTCACAACGGTCAAAGTGACAGATCTTGGATTTTTCCGGGGGGAAAGTCGGTTTAAGGGTCACAAGGGTCACAACGGTCAAAGTGACAGATCTTGGATTTTTCCGGGGGGAAAGTCGGTTTAAGGGTCACAAGGGTCACAACGGTCAAAGTGACAGATCTTGGATTTTTCCGGGGGGAAAGTCGGTTTAAGGGTCACAAGGGTCACAACGGTCAAAGTGACAGATCTTGGATTTTTCCGGGGGGAAAGTCGGTTTAAGGGTCACAAGGGTCACAACGGTCAAAGTGACAGATCTTGGATTTTTCCGGGGGGAAAGTCGGTTTAAGGGTCACAAGGGTCACAACGGTCAAAGTGACAGATCTTGGATTTTTCCGGGGGGAAAGTCGGTTTAAGGGTCACAAGGGTCACAACGGTCAAAGTGACAGATCTTGGATTTTTCCGGGGGGAAAGTCGGTTTAAGGGTCACAAGGGTCACAACGGTCAAAGTGACAGATCTTGGATTTTTCCGGGGGGAAAGTCGGTTTAAGGGTCACAAGGGTCACAACGGTCAAAGTGACAGATCTTGGATTTTTCCGGGGGGAAAGTCGGTTTAAGGGTCACAAGGGTCACAACGGTCAAAGTGACAGATCTTGGATTTTTCCGGGGGGAAAGTCGGTTTAAGGGTCACAAGGGTCACAACGGTCAAAGTGACAGATCTTGGATTTTTCCGGGGGGAAAGTCGGTTTAAGGGTCACAAGGGTCACAACGGTCAAAGTGACAGATCTTGGATTTTTCCGGGGGGAAAGTCGGTTTAAGGGTCACAAGGGTCACAACGGTCAAAGTGACAGATCTTGGATTTTTCCGGGGGGAAAGTCGGTTTAAGGGTCACAAGGGTCACAACGGTCAAAGTGACAGATCTTGGATTTTTCCGGGGGGAAAGTCGGTTTAAGGGTCACAAGGGTCACAACGGTCAAAGTGACAGATCTTGGATTTTTCCGGGGGGAAAGTCGGTTTAAGGGTCACAAGGGTCACAACGGTCAAAGTGACAGATCTTGGATTTTTCCGGGGGGAAAGTCGGTTTAAGGGTCACAAGGGTCACAACGGTCAAAGTGACAGATCTTGGATTTTTCCGGGGGGAAAGTCGGTTTAAGGGTCACAAGGGTCACAACGGTCAAAGTGACAGATCTTGGATTTTTCCGGGGGGAAAGTCGGTTTAAGGGTCACAAGGGTCACAACGGTCAAAGTGACAGATCTTGGATTTTTCCGGGGGGAAAGTCGGTTTAAGGGTCACAAGGGTCACAACGGTCAAAGTGACAGATCTTGGATTTTTCCGGGGGGAAAGTCGGTTTAAGGGTCACAAGGGTCACAACGGTCAAAGTGACAGATCTTGGATTTTTCCGGGGGGAAAGTCGGTTTAAGGGTCACAAGGGTCACAACGGTCAAAGTGACAGATCTTGGATTTTTCCGGGGGGAAAGTCGGTTTAAGGGTCACAAGGGTCACAACGGTCAAAGTGACAGATCTTGGATTTTTCCGGGGGGAAAGTCGGTTTAAGGGTCACAAGGGTCACAACGGTCAAAGTGACAGATCTTGGATTTTTCCGGGGGGAAAGTCGGTTTAAGGGTCACAAGGGTCACAACGGTCAAAGTGACAGATCTTGGATTTTTCCGGGGGGAAAGTCGGTTTAAGGGTCACAAGGGTCACAACGGTCAAAGTGACAGATCTTGGATTTTTCGCTGAAATCGAAATTTTTAGCCGGGTGAACCTTGATTCCAACTATTTAAGCGGCGGGCTAGTTAGAACTGTCAAAAGTATGTGGAAAAAGTGAAAACTGAGAAACCCTTTTTTTTGGCCCCAGCCAAACGGTCAGCGAAAAGCGAAAATTTTTATGTTCAAATTATTTTAAGAAAGTGTTTTCTTTTACGAAATAAACGTAAGATTGAATTTTTATAGGAAGCTAAATTTTCATTTTTTTTATTCCGTGTAATAATAATTTAACTATTATTAATATTGTTTAAATTACTGGGGGGAATTTTGAACAAACTATTGATAACGAGTATGAGACGATGTGGAAAATTTTTCAGTGATAAGGTGAAAAATGGTAAATTAAAGAATCGCGAAGGAAGTTTCTCGCAACAGGAAAACCACCGGCCGAAACGGAATTACTGAAGGTTTTATTTTGTGACAAAAACGACCACAAATTAATAAATAAAAATTTACCTTTTGATTGAGATCCGTAGGGAATTATTAAAACTACAACATGAACCATGAAATAAAATTTAATGAAAAGAATTTAACGTTTTAGAGACCGGGGAAAATTGAATGGGGACACAGTGTGTCAGAGAGAGATGAAAAATAAAGGGAGAACGATAGACCGAGTAGAAATTTTAAATCGGTGCGTGGCCACGGCGTGCACCAGAGGGCGACAGGTAGCTTTCGTGTCTTCGCGTGCCGCATCACTGGGAGTTGATAAAGGCTCGGCGTGAGCGCACATCCGACACTTTCGATCTCGCCTCGATCAAGGTAGTTAATTTTTTGCGGACGGACCCTAGAGGACTGTTCATTGAGTCACGCGTTGATGGGAATGCCTCTGAATTAGGTCATTCCTTTAGAATTTTGCGGGCGGACCCTTGAGGACTGCTCATCGAGTCACACAAAATAGGAGAAGGCACCGAGCCAGTAGATTCCAGTTTGTGGAGGGCCCGGAAACCCCCTCCTTTTAGAGTCTCGCGAAGGGGTGGTCGCGGCCGTGGAACAGTCGAGTCATTTGAGGGGTGGGATATTTGTCTCGCTCTGGAGGGGGGAACAGCTGACGCTCGTTTTCCCACTCACCCATTTAATTGTATCACCTATTTTATTATATCGACGCGCCGTGTTGTAGGATACGAGTTTACCGACGATGAGTGGACATTTGAAAGGGGAAATTTTGAAGTCTCAGATAATTTAGACGTTGATTCAGAAATTGGGATTTAGCTAATTAATTATATTTATTTAATTAAAGGCCGAGTGGAAAGATTTCCGTGCTGCACTGATGATCAATAGAGTGGATATTTTGTGTTTCCTTATAACTTGTTTAATTTTGTATCTCTTGAATGAAATAAAAATGTTAATTTTGCTTTACTTAACAATAAAAAAAGTGAGAGAAGCTATGATTCCAATGATGAAAGAGTGAAATTGACTGCTAATCGTTTCCGAAAACCTGAGTGATCCGCTTCTTTCTATTAATTAAAAAAAAATTACTAATAGAGCAAATGAAGTCCGAATAATTAATGGCAAGTTGCATATCCCGATTTAAGACCGAACATTTTAAAAACATAGTAGAGTAAAATTGATAAAATCCGATTTGAGTAGAATAAATTGGGTGTGGTTAGATGTGTCGCGTGATCGGTGCACTCGGTGTGGTAGCGCAATATAAATCGAACCACCCTGTGCATTTTGGAACCTGTGTTGCCCCGCGGGTTTAACGTACTTGGAGCTTGTGGCTAAGGCTGGGTCCGGTGTACCCCGAATCCAGCTCACTTGATCCAGGCGTGAATTCGTTGTGGGGTGCGCTCAGTACATTGCATAATTCGAACTCGAGCTACATATCACCAATAGTGTATCCCGGTCCGATGCATTTGATTATCCCAAAAATTTTGAGTAATCTTCCGACATTTTTAAATTGAATTTTAAATATTCATTTTGCTATGGAACTTGAAACCACATATAAAAAAAAATATTGAAAATATAAATGCAGCGATTATTTAATAAAAGAATCTTGATGGAAGGAAATAAATTTTCTGCTCGGCTAAATAAAAGTCGATGAATGACGAAAATTAATTGTCTTAACACGTTACCGTAACGATTAATCGAGAATCCTGGGGAAATAAAAGAAATTCTCTGCTTGAATACCTGGAAGTTCAATGGATGACGAGAATAATTTCCTTAAGAATTTGAATTAATAATCCTGGGTTTTATTAGCTAATTAGAGATAGTTTTGGGGTCATCGTCGTAAACCGTATCCGCAACCCGAATTTTTCCGGCGACGTGACAAGAAATTATCACTAACGACAAGCTGGTCGAACCCTGGCTGATTATCCGTGAAACCCGAACACCGTGTGGACCAGAAGGAATCTCCGATCAACGAGGGAATTTTGGGACAGGAAAACTGAAAATTTAAGGATAAATCTCTGAAACCCGGAAAACTAATAATTAACGAACACGTCGAACCTGTGCTCTAATTTTTATTTAGGACCCTGGCTTCTGAGCAACGAGCACCACAAAATTAACACAGGGGAAAATAAGTTCTAGACGTTAAATTTCAAAAAGTTCGTTACAGTACGTCCAATCAGAACCAAATCCTCGACTCGGGTATAAGAAAAATATTGCTAAATCGAAGAAGGGTCGGAGAAAATTTCTCTATGAAATAACAAATCAGTAGAAGCAGGACCAATATCCTTGGTGCGGAGTTTTTCTATTCCTTGTCAAGTATCTATCTAATCTATCTTCTGATCCGTGCCAAGGACATTGGTCCTGCTTCTACTGATTTAGTATTTCCTAGAGGATTTTTCTCTAATCCTTATTTGATATGGAAATATTTTTCTCATAGACATCTTTCCGCGACCGGTCATTTTACATTTCTGACTTGGCTTTTTTTTTTTATTTGTATGTTTCCAAAATTTGGCCTGACCAGGAAGAATCAAACGAAACTTTTCCTTGGCGCAGTTTTTTCTACAAAAACATGTATTTTTGTTTTTTAAGGATCGAACTTTCCCGGCATATATGACGAAAAATCGATTGTTTGTTAAAAGAATGAAGATTGAGAATATTCCAGTGCTATAAGTTAGACGATCGGATGATGGAAAACAACAATAATCAACTTATTATGAATTGACGACGTATTTCTCCTAATTAAAGCTTTGTTAGGCTCTACTAGAATCCAAAAAATTACAAAATCAGAAACAATGATTAAGATAATAGTAGATTTAATTATTAGGACAACAAAGTATTTTCTGACAAAGGGAGTTCATCGTCCGAGGCGAAGGCAAGGATTATAATCACATTTATCAGGACAGTAGATTGTGCACCAAGGGAGGAAAGCAGGACCTTCCAACTCGCGTGTGATGCATACGCGGGTTTTGATGTCCTGTTTTCCTTCCTAGGTACACATACGATTTTTCGTCATAACTACAAGGTATAGTTCAATTTTCCTTCGTAAATACAAGGAAGAACGTGAGTTATACCATTCCGAGGATCGTCAAAAACCAGATAAATCCGAAGAATGAAATAAGCCACTTTCCTCCCATCATTTGGGGAGGAAAATCGAACTTTCCATGCAGATATGATGAAAAAAAATTAACGCATGGACAAAATATCCCAACACGGATCTAACATATCGTAATGGGGACTGGGGGGAAAAGGTTATTTGGAGACGAAAATTCGAATGAAATTTTTCTCTCCGGCGCTTTGTTTATGAGTTATCAAGAAAAATGGACAGCCAATCAAACGCTATTCCTCGATAGAGAGATTATATCTCCTATCCCATTCAAGGCGGGGGGATGATGGCATTAAATCTCCAATCGATTTTAATCAATTTTACTCCTCAATTTTGAACGAGAGTGGAAATATGAATTTTTTACTTTGACCATAACTTTTAGGGTCACATTGCGTTCAGGAACTAAATGACTGAGGCCGCATTGAAATTCATGGCGGGTTCTTTCCCCCAGGCATAATGATAGAAGAACAATTTTTTTCAGATCATTGTGCATTAAACACCCTATCGATTGCCATCATTTCCATTTCTCCAGCCGAAGTGAGAAAAGAGATATGAATTTTTAAAAGAGAGTGATTTGCGGTCGATTGATGACGAATAACCTCTCAACAAAGCGCCAGAGATAGTCACCAGGAATGAGATTCAGAAATGAAAGTCAAAACTAAGTGTCACAAAAGGGGGTTCAAAAACGAGGGTCCAAAATACGGATCAAAACAAAGGGTCATGAGGACCAGAATTAAGTGAAGATGTAAGGTTCAAAAGTGAAGGTCAGAAATAAGGATCGAAGCTAAGGATCACGAGGATCAAGTGTGACAGTAAAAAATGAGGGTCAGGTGTGAGGAAGAGAAACTAGGGTCACAAGAATGAGCCTTAGAAATAAGAGTCAAAACTAAGGATCATTAGACTCAGGCGTGAGTGTCCGAATTCTTTATCCTTATTTATCCACTATTGTTTTTCTACATAACTTTTTAGCATAGATGCCTTCTGCACATCTACATAACCCGCATGATGAATCGCTACGTAAATGGTGTGTACACTGAAGTTTACCGCGGCCTCCTTGAATACAAATTTGAAATACCAATGAGATTTTTACACGTATGAATGTTACATGCAAAAATTTTGCTCATCATTAATTAACGCAATCGTTTTAAATCCACACCGTTTATACGCAATGAGAAATCATACATAGAATTTTTCTCATTGAACGTTCCAATGAATGTACATGTACATCCAATCTAATGCTATTTTTTTCCATATTTGATGAAATAACTACTCTGGTGATTTTTACAAATGGATATTTACACACATAATATATGCACCCATTGAATGCCCACGCAGATTTATTTTCGGCCTAATTACATGTGTGATTCGATTTAAAAAAATTATTGGTGCATGATTTAAATTCTTACTTGTGGAATTTTATTCGCTCGATGTATAATTTCAATTTTCATCTGTGTAACTTAATTTTTTGAATGTGGAATTATGAGCGCATATTAAAAATTTACAAAAAAAGGAAAGACAAATCCACAAAAATCAACTTTTCCACTGTTTTCTAGTGGTGAAGTCCGGCAGGAGATTCCAAAATGATTTGCGACCTGGTTTCTATGTGGGTGCTCTGAGTCTCCCCTACTACACCACAACTCTGGATATAATTTTTCTCTTAGAATAATCATGTTCCTGAACTCAGAGGTGCACGTCTTCATGTTCTCACGTGTTTCCGATGACAATTTTCAATTATCCCTCGGGGTATGAAAGGGTCCCTAGAACCTGTGGGGCATTAATTTTCGTCACTGAGGCCCGATAAGTGTTACTTACCATGGCTGTGTTCAGGGGTAAAAACGAGACCAGATATGGTAAGTAAGGCTTACCGGTCCTTGGTTCGTAAAATCACACAGTTACTAGACACATAATCTCCACAACTTTTGTACAAGTGAAACATGAAGTGAGCCGTTATGGCTGTCGCTTCGGCGGTTCTGATGGCCAATATGGCCGTCGCTTGGATGTACAATTGAGCGATTCTGGCTACCCTGTCGGTAACAGAAGAGGTGGAATGCCATCTTGTTCATTCTTTTTTTGGAGTTTTGGTGGGAAAAAAATTATGCGTTTCCCTTTTATGTAAAAATCTTTCATCTTTTCTGGGAGAAGAGAGTACCATTATCCTATTTCTTCTCATATTCATGGTGAAACTTGTGAATTTTTTTTTTAAATTGACGTGCATCCCATTTTTTAAATATACTTCATTTTTTTCCTTATAAATAAATAAATTTTTCTTCTCGTATACCCTTTCGGGTCTTTACGATTTGTTCCTTACCCACCTCCCAACCCCCTGTACCGCATTTGCCGAAGGATAAGGGAAAACCTCATTTTTGAGGCAAAAACCTGCCCAGGTACAGTCGTCTCTTGCGAGGCTCCCACTCGACAATGAAACCGTGAGATTTAGAGTGTCACAAATTTTGGCCCCCCCAGCCGGGAATCGAACCCGTGTCTCCTGCATGCCAATCCCATACTGTAACCACACAGCCATCATCGTCGGTCATTTTTTTTTCTTTTAAATTGTTGGAAAATGTTATGATCAAAATTCCAAAATTTTCTAGGAAAACCTAGTGACTTCGCTAGAAAATTATATTGGATTCCTATTGCACTTTCTATTAGTTTTTGGCCGATTGTGTTAAAAAATTCGGCAGCTTCACTATTTTTCAATAGTTTTTTCGTGAGGAGGAAATTTCAACAAGACCCCAATTTTTTGATTATTCGGAATTAAATTTGTTAATTATTATTGTTTATTTTTGCGGCAAGACAATTCCATTTTTCTTCAAAGTTTTTTTTTTTTATTTTGTCATTTGATTTTTGTTACAGTTGGGGGGGGGGGGGGG
>NW_021680800.1:52949-91479 GCF_001412515.2 Diachasma alloeum | reverse complement strand
GGGGGGGGGGGGGGGAGGCTCCGCCCCCAACGTCGCCCCCCCCGCGGGGCTGCGGCTTGTCGGGCTTTCGTGAAATAGTATGTGTCATTCGAACGGTGGCGTCGGTTTGTGAGTCGTGTGAGTTTGCAGCACTTCTCACAAACCTCCGCTTACCGTTCTTATGACACAATATACTATTTTGAATGCACATGGTCATGATGACCACTAGATATTTAAAAAAATTATCAAGTCTCTCCTAGACAATTTTGGATAATTCCTCTGAGAATTAAACTGTCCTTGGAACCTCTGTGGCGTGTATTTTTTAGTGCACGTCATCCCAATGATCACCGGATATTTAATATCCCCTCTAGACTATTTTAAATTATTTCTCGGGAAATAACCCACGTAGAAACAAGCAGGGGTAGAAGCCTATCTGGCAGAAGTCATATGACCGTTACTTTATGCGTTATTATTTTTTCTCTCTACCAATTACATTGGTAATAAGCTTCCGAATGGAAGTAATTCCAATTTCACACAAATAAAAAATCAGAAAATTCGCTGAAAATTGAAAAATCGTTCACATTGATCAAGATCAATATTTTTAAGTATTAATTTTTGGGCAGCCAGACGTATTGGTTCTCCACATTCCATTACTTACGACGTATGATTAATCTCCCTAAAAAAACAAAAACACATGTTTTTGTAAAAAAACTGCGCCAAGAAAAAGTTTTGTTTGGTTCTTACAGGAAAGTAGAAATTTTTGAAAAATACAAAGGAATGAAAAAGAAAGCCAAGTCAGCAATGTCGAATAAACGAAAATAATGCACAATCAAATTTCTATAAGAGAAATAGTTTCAAATCGAATGAGGATTTAAAAAAAATTCTTGATGAAATAAAAAATTAGTAGAAGGAGGACCAACGTCCTTGGCGCGGATCAGAAGATGGAGAATTAGATTGATACTAGACAATGAGTTGAAAAACTCCGCGCCAAGAACGTTGGTCCTCCTTCTACTAATTTTTTATTTCATCAAGAATTTTTTTAAAATCCTCATTCGATTTGAAACTATTTCTCTTATAGAAATCTGATTGTGCATTATTTTCGTTTATTCGACATTGCTGACTTGACTTTCTTTTTCATTCCTTTGTATTTTTCAAAAATTTCTACTTTCCAGTAAGAACCAAACAAAACTTTTTCTTGACGCAGTTTTTTTACAAAAACATGTGTTTTTGTTTTTTTAGGGAGATTTCATTATTTTTTTCAAAATAAACAAGGAATCGTTTTTATATCCTGTAAATTTTTTCATTTTCAATTCAATTCGGCTCATTTATTTTTCACATGATAATCATCTTTCCAATTAACAATCGAAGTAAAACAAATAGTTCTATTCCACAGTCGTTATTTGCACCGACTTTTAATTATTTATTCAAGATTTTCCGACTGAATTTACTTCTTCGAGAATTCATTTGTGCACGAAACTCGAATGAAAAATATCTGTGGAATTCATCATTCGTGCACCATATTCAATGTGTAAATTCCCGGGCTTCCCTCGTTGGTGCGTGTGGTTGTATTGCACTGCTACCAACTCCGTAACAAAAAAATGACAGAAGTTGATGTGAAATGCGAGAATATGCATATGAACCCGTTGCTATGCGCGTATTTTTTTAAATATTGCTTCGAACAAAAAAATAGTTACATCAATGAGAAGCTTGTGGCCAATTTACCCAAGTGGGGTTCGACAATAGGAACGATATCGTTTCGATGTCGGGAGCCGACATGACGACGTCGAATTTGTACCGGCGTTTGGTACTGGATTGACATTCGGAACATGTCGGTATGTAATGCCAATTCGGTACTGGAAACCAACATCTTTTCAATGTTCAGGGTCGATACCGGTTCGATATCAGTGTTGCAACGAACCCGACATCATTCCAAAGTACTCACTCGATACGGAATCGGTCCCGGAACAGTACCAATCCTACACGATTCCGACAGTAACCGCAATGTCGCTCCCACGTCGATTTTTTTGTAGAGTCCGATATCGAACCCATATAGGAATGGGATATTAATAATAATTGTAATAATAACAATAATAATGACAATAATAATATTGATATTTATATTCATTTCTTGAGTCCATATGTATACCCTCTCGGGTTTTTACAATATTGATATTAATATTAACATACTAATTACAATGGTACAAAATGACCATTATTAATTGCAGGTGCTATATCCATTTCGTTTTTATTAATAATGATGTGTGCAATATGACATCAATGGATTATCAATTATGGTGAAAAGGCATAACACATTCGTAATGAGGAAGAATGTGGCTATGAATGATCATTTCGCCGCTCGTTAGATTTCGACAGCGGGGTGCTCCTTCCTCTTGCCTGAGCGATCAATAGCTCCTGTGAACCATCTACTCATTTTGGAGATGATCGATTTGGATGGGACATTATGTTTATCCATGAGAACCACTGTGAACAATCAAAAGATAATAATCAATTACACGATCATTCAGAAACAAAAATATGCTGAAGTGGAGTGGAGTGGAGAAGTTCTCCTCGATTCACAGAAATTTCGATAATCGATTCAAGAATTTTGAAAGTCTCAAATGAATCATTTTTTCCTTTCACTATAAATCACTGTTCTGGATTCCAAGAAATCGCAGCATAAACCTCAAATCATCAATATTTTTTTGTTGAATTGGTGAATAACATGGAATTCTTGAAGGAAAGCTGAGGAAATTATCAAATTAAACGTTGTTTTCAGCCCGAGTATAGTGAGGGGGGGAGCGGCACGAAAAAGTAGCTCAATCAATAATATTACACTTGATTCATGAATTTTATGGTTATTAATTCCAGAATATTGAGTCATTGGTGGTAATTTTCCCATATGGGATCTTAGAATTGAATTTTCTCAGAGTAAGCAAAAACTACATTATTGGAGAAAGGTTGAAATTTCACTGACAATCTGATAGTAATCTTTATACGAGGGATATTGAATTAGATTTTTAGGAGGAATGCTCATAGAATTTCATGTTTGAAGTAGAATTTAAGCGAATCCACGAGCTTCTAGTAGAAATAAGACGGACATTTTGCAATTAACTTGAATTTTCAATTGTATATATAAATAATCAGTACCAAAATGAGCCGAATTTTCCATGAATTCGAAATTCATGGATATTCACCTGAATTTTTTCTGATTTTTCCTAATTTTCACGGAATACTCGAATAAAGGAATATTGTCTACTACTTTTTGAAACATTCTATTACCTACAGCCATTGAAATTTTCCAAGAAAATGATTACAATTATGAATCAAGAATAATGATTTTCATAACTTCATCCTTTCAGTAATTCAAGAAGATTGATCCAAGAACATTATCATTCCAGATTGGAGTAAAACATTTATTCTCCAATCTGGAATGACGATGGTTTTGGATCAGGAATGGGAAACTTTATGAAGAGAAAAGTGCAGAAAGTACTTGAATTGCTAATTTTTTGATGATGATTTCTTTTTCTGGATACGGAAACTACAATATCATAGAATAGATAATGTATATATCAAACCTTCTAAACATTTATACATTGTTGTCTCGTTGAAAGCCAGCTTTTTGAGGCCACGAGTTTCCTGTCCACAAGCAGAATACTCGAGCTGTAGAGATTTCGATAGGAACCCGGATAGAATCGCTGGTAAACTATCTTCCATTTTCTCCGAGCCCGTAGATCTCGCTGCCATCACTGATTTCTGTAAATAGGTAAATCAGACTATTGAAATGAATATGTTCAAGAATCATTGGATGATTACATAGGATATAGAATATGCTTACCAGAAGTTTCTTCTTATCAGCATCGTCTTTCAGAATTTCATCGAAAGCATTGAGCTCTGCTACAGTATTGAAGGGTAAAGTTTAAATTTGCAATATTTCCCAACGCCCAAATTTGAAGCCGCTTCTTCAAATTCACATCATTTGGTTCATCATCCATTGATATTTCACCGTCCTCATCAGGAGAAATATACTCTTTCAGTATCACTCCCACTATCACATAAAGAAAAGTCATCGTCAGAGCTAGGGCTCGGGTGGGGCTCGTCCCATTCATGATTGCCAATGTCATATCGGAGAAAACCGGTGTCACTCTCATCTATAGATCCTTCCAAAGATATTTCCTCTTGAAAATTATCTTTATCGTTATTCGGGTCTTGATGGTCTGCCGATTGCGCCGTTGGTTCTCCGGTTCTTTGTTTCTTCCGTGTACAACTGTTATCACCAATTTGGTGTCAACCATCAACTGTTTCTTCAGAGTGCGATGTTTCCGAGTTCTATCCCGTGATCGCATTCTCTTCAGTTCAATTTCACTGAAAACACTATTAATTTTTGTTCGATACTGCACGTAACACTCAACACGGCTTGGAACGCACTGGTCACTTGAAAATTTTCCGAGAGTAACGGAATTTTCAGGTAGTTGGAAAGACGAAAAAATGAGGGGTGTGGAAGAGGGACAAGTCGGGTGTTTGCCAGATGTGGCACCATAAACAAGCCTCTTCTTTGTTCCTCCTAGGTTATTCCCTTCCGAGCAAAGGATAGAAAAATATATATGTCCTTTGCTTGCAAAAACAAGTATTTTTAAGAATATTCTGGGGAAGTGTGGGGGTGGGGGAGGGGGGAGGGCTTTCCCAAATTTTTATAATTTTATGTCATAGGTGCCCATAATCCCGCGATTCTAACCTCGCTTCGCTCGGTAGAATCGCGGATTCTGGGCCCTATGGCATAAAATAGTATACGAAACTCGTGGGTTATGGTGTTTTTTGACTCGTGGGATTGTAAAACTCGCCTTCGGCTCGTTTCCCACGAGCCAAAAAACCCATTACGTACTTGTTGCATAATACACTATTATAATTCATCTTGATAAGAGGGGAAAAAATTTGTGGCCTATCCATAGATGGTTTTATTCTTCATTATCTATAATCTTCGAAAGATTAACGGTCCCGCGCGCCAAGAAATATATTTTAGTGATTAAATTAGGCAAATACATCGAAATGTTGAATAAAAATTCTCAATAATTAACTTCCCGATTTATCGGGTAGTTATTTTAATCACCCCAAAAATCGAAAATCGAGTTTTCATCATATCTTCACGTTTCAAGGTCTCCTCAATCGTTCTGGACCGTTTTTAGAAAAATGTCTGTATGTATGAGTGTGTGTATGTCCTTATGTATGTGCGCACAATTTTCCGTCAACGTTTTCTCGCCAATCGATGGTCCGATTCAATATATTTTTATTCAATCGATGCGTCTCCATCTAGCTTGGAGCTGATTAGATTTTGAATGGAATCCATCCATTGGTTTTCGTTTTTTCCGGAAAAATATGCGTCAACGAAAATGAAATTTTTTTTTTGTTATTCATCCCGCCATAATTTTCATCTTTTGATGTTTTGCTCTTATTTGCATATTTTTAACAATAATAAATCATAAAAGAAAATCTCCTCTCATCGTGTCTCCCATGTGAACAAATAATTTTTTCACAAAATGGACTTTATTGTTTATGAAGCCCATGTCGCGGTAGGAAGTCCTTGTAGGATTTTTTTTTTAATTTTTATTGTTCTCATTTATGGGGTATTTTCAATAAACAAACGCTAATTATTTCTCTTTCCTCATTTTTTAATACACGTAAATTTTCTTCCATTTTTTTTGCAATTATTTTCCCTTCTGCATTCTTATTGAATTCTTAAAATTACTAGAGTTATAAATTTTTGAAGTTACAGGAGTTTGTCGACAAGGGACGCGCGGAGAGTGGGAGGGGCGCGCATCAGGGGCGGGAGAGTTAGTCAGATATAATTAATAAAATTGATAACTCTAGTAATATTGAGAATTTAATCAAAACGCATAAGGGAAAAGCATTTTGAAAAAATTCAAAGAAAATTTACATGTATTGGAAAATTATAAAGAAAAAAAATTAGTGTCTGTTTATTAAAAACATCCTCCCCCCCGTGCAACGTAGGTATCTTCTAGTGATGTAAACCTACGCAGGCACGTAATCTAAATAAAAATTTTAAAAAATATTGAAAACATCCTATAAACAAAAACATTAAAAATTTCCAAAAAATATGAAAATTTTCCCTGGCATGGATTTTATAAATTACAGTGTCCGTTATGTAAAAAAATCAATTTTTTTAGATGGGAGAGACGATGAGAAGGTTTTTTTTGTTTATAATTCATTCTTGTAAAAAATATACGAATTAGAGCAAAACATCAAAAGATGAAAATGATGACAGGATGAATAATGAAGAGAAGGAATTTTCATTTCCGTCGATCCGATCACTTGTTCAATTTGTCGTCTGCATATTTTTCCCGTCGAATTCATATTTTTTCATACCTCTATAATTTTTTTCGAGTTCAGCCTGAAAAGATCCGCTATTTGACTGAACTATATTGATTTAAAAAAACCATTCAATCATGAGGGTAAAAATCCTCCATACATTCTCAGTTATTTATTTATTTATTGAATAAATGATTGGCATAATGTCGATTCTCTCCTCCATTAATGTATGTAATCCAGCATTGTATGGTTGAGCTGCCTCAAGTATCGTTTTGATGCTAGCTCCATGCACGGAATAGGGCCCTCAGTTAAGGGTATGATCGCGATGTCGTCCACATATTGGTGAAAAGAACACAATGCAATATTGGATCGCAGACATAATGACGGTATCAATGTGATGTTCAAATGGAGAACACAATCCAGCACTGGATCGATGGGATCAGTGTGTTGTCGGTTTGATGTAGGATAAGGCGACATAATTCTGTACTGGATCGCCGACATGATCGCTGTATGGATTCTACACTAATATGGGGTTTGCAGTGCGGTACCTCTTTTGCGACCTCACCGGGATGCCGATCTGGTACCACTTCAAGGTGCGGCATCCAGTACTGTCGCTCTTGTAGGAATACAACATTGATTCCACATAGGAGTGACGTACGCGCAACGATACTGAAAATCAGTCTCGATTCCGTATTGATTCAGTCGTATCACCCATATCGTTCCAATGTTGCACTCCAGTACAGTCAATTCGACATTGGAACGATACGGATTTTTTTGCCGGTGTCGGCGACCCCCACTTGGGTATATAATGTAACTAAGAGTATTTTTCATGTAGCTCGTCACGTTTGTATTTTATTTAATGGATATGATTCGGAGGTAGTGGAGGGGGTAGTTGCTTCGTGTATAGATACACGGCAGCGATCGGCCTGATGTTTTGTACAATCGGAGTCAAAACTTTTCTTGGCCGATACGCTGCCGTGTATCTCGATCCAAAAAGCGTCGCCTGTATTTGTAACATTTTTTCGTCCTCTGTGTCCCGACAAATCGTCAGAGATAGACGCCATAATTCAATCAGTATATGCGTGATGCTAGTAATTAATTATGATGTTTCAAACAAAAATTTGTCATTACCATTATTTTTCAACTTTTCTATCGATTTTAATTTGTAATATTTTCTCGTACATCAATTGTCTTACATCATTATGATTTTAATAATTACATTTATATTAAGGACTTCTAATAATTGAAATATCTTGATGATGATTTTTGTCCTATTCCGACTCAATTACTTCCTTAGACTGTATTTTTATTTGCCCATAAAAACTAACTTTCTGACGTGCATGTAACTCCCACTCAAACGCACACAGATCGTCTTCAGCGAATACTGAATCCGTTAAGCTCGCTCTGTGTAATCTACGTGGTACAGCATTCTGGATGTATATTAACTATTTATTGAATAATATTATAATTAACGAGAATGGTCTTGGAAATTCTAAAAATCAAATTTATTAAACTAACTTGATGCATAGGAAAGCGATTGATAAATGAAGTAATGAGGTGGGGATCATAAATTAAAATTTTGGACAATCTTGATCTCGTTCCATATAAGGCATTGAAGAGAAGAAAACAAAAAAATGAAGTTCCATTGATTTCTTGTCGTCCGATAGGATAAAACATGATTCCTGATAAACTGCGAGAGAAAGAAAATATACATATATATTAGATGAGAAAAACTCTCATATATAAAGTAGTATATTCAAACCACGTAAGTCGTTGAATATAACGAGGAAAAATGCATTCGAATTTTCAGAAGGAAAATATGATTCATGATTGATAAATCATCAGATGAATTCTAAAGTGTGTGGAAAATCAATTTATTATTATTAATTTTCTCTACAAGTATTTTTTCAAACAATAATCTCTCGTTTGAATAAGATCAAACAAAAAAAAATTATTCATGATTTTCAAATAACGGATTTTGACTCTTTTGACTACTGTATTCATTTCCCTTTTCAAGATCTTTCTGTTTTTTATATTGCTCTGTATCTTGAAAAATTAATTTATGCATAAGACTCGGTGTCTTATCTCTCGGTTATTGTGACACTTTAGAATGAATTAACATTACTTGAATTAACATTACTCACTTTTGGGGGGTGTTTTCTTCAATTTCCAGTAAAAAGTGTGGGTACTCCACTCTCATCTCCATTTTGAAGAGAATGTACCGTTGAATGAAAATTTAACGTAATGAATGTTGTGCGGTTTTAAACAAGTTGAAGTTGATTATGATTTATTTTGTTTCATTATCTATATGAGGGAAATTCCTTTTCAAGTGACCCATTCGCCCATTTTCATCATTATTGTGAAATAATTGGTGACTTTATTTAAATGATTTGTAAATATGTTAAATATCGATTTGTATTCGATTTGTAGTGAATTTCTGTGGTTCCCGGTAGCTTAGTCGGTAAGAGTGCCCGGCGCGTATCTGGGAGACCCGGGTTCGATTCCTGGCTGGGTGAAGCGGAAATTTCTTCTCTCTAAATTCTAATTCTCTTAGAATTTGTTTTTTTTTCACGGGCGCATACATGACCTACTCGGTGTGGCCAAAATTTTGGTCAACGAGTTCTCTTGTTAGTGAAGTTAAGTGAAGTCAAGTTTTTGTCTTATGTAACTTTTAGAACACTGCAAGAACAGTGTGTTTGAATAACCTGTGAAGACATCCTCCTACAAACGGCTTACTCGCGGTGCTTGGGACTCTTATAGAGTTTAGGATATGGCCATATAAAATAGAAGAAGAAAAAACATTTCATCCTTGCTGCCTATGTTCCTCAAAACGTTTGGTTTTTGGAACGCGTACAATTAGATTCATCTCATGGACAGTAACGTTAGCTCCGTTCAACGTGGGCAAGAGTCTCAACGTAATATTTACATGGAATGTAGGGGAGGATGGGGCAAAACAGCCCCCCTTCAATCGTCAATATTTTCCGATTCAATAATCCGATTGGGATGAGTTGGAGCTCGTTTTGAAGAATGAAAAATTATCTTCAAAATGAAGTTGAAACTGGGAATTTTCACAATGTCATTCACAAGTTATTGACAATTGAAGGGGGGCCGTCTTGCCCCACCCTCCCCTAATATTGACTAATGACCATACTTTGAATAATGAACATTAATATAAAATTTACACCTCTTAAAAAATTAGACCACGCCAAGCTCTGTCTCTGCCACAACTATGGTTATCGAATATCCATCAAATATTAGATTATATGGAGTAAAAAAACATAGATTTGTATTATATGACTTTTGAAGTCATGCAGAGATGGAAAACATTGATAAAATAACGATTTGTGATTTTTCAGAAAAAAAGCATTTCGGATGAATTACTCTACGCCAGGATGTACGGAATCGATTGACACAAAATTTTATACATGAATGTGGGCCAATGATGCAAATTAGTAGCCAGAATCTCAGATGTTTAGTCCATGTTTAACGCGTATTGTAGAGCCCACATTGGATTTTAATTCAAAAAACTAGAAAAACGCTGATATCTCGAAAACTTTGTATGGGAGGGTATGCATATTTTGATTGATCTTGATAGAAGATATCATGACGAATATTTCGAAAAAAAAAATCAATCGGACCAGTAGTTTCGGAGATATTGAGCATTACAGTTTTTCACAAAAAGATAAATATCTCCTAAACTACTCATCCGATTCAGCTCATCCATAATTCCGTCCTGTAATATTATAAAGACTATATCGTACCAAATTTCAACTTTCTATCTTAATTTTTGGGGGCGCTATCGTGCGTACAACGATTTTTTCGTAAAAATGAAAAATGCCAATTATTACCAAACTGTCGATAGTTATGTAGCAATATTATAACTTGATCCAATAGATATTATCACAGACAAGATTTTGGCGTCAAAAAAATTTAAATCGGTCATGTAGTTTTTGAGATATTGAGGAACAAAAATTTTTGAGAAATTGCTGTATCTCAGAAACTACTGGGTCGATTGAGCTGAAACTGAGCCCAGAAATGCTCCAAAGTAATACCAATCATGTAACAAAATTTCAGATTTTTAGCTTCAACTTTAGTTCTTTATTTGTCGTGATTTATAAATTTTTTCGAAAAAATCGACCCACTCTTTCGGACACACATACATACATGGTCCTCAAATTTTGTATTTTCACGTTTCAGACCATTCTACATCATTTCCAAGCAAAATTAGCTAATCGAAAAATCGACCGATTACATTGCTTCCATTCAGAAGCAAAGATATATACAGTGGTTACTCCTGAACATTTCGGTTCCCTGACATTGCAGTCGGAGAAGTTAACCTTCCCCACCATCGACAACGTAAATATGCTCGGGTAAATCTGTGTGTCCCTCTGCGCGACGGGACTGCGCAGTAAAATTACTCTCGGCATGTGAGAGTGAAACAGGCAGATTCTTTCTCTCTGTTTATGTCTTTCCCAGCTCCGCCTCCAACGGAAGAGTAAGGGATTCCCGAACATTTAATTCCTTGAATTCTGGCCCCAGAGGCTGAAATGTTAGGGAGTAACCACTGTATACAGAAATATATGTCACTTATATCCGCTTATATGTGGTATACTTTCTGGAAAAATGCAATATCTGAGATATATATATATATATTGGATATATGTGTGTACATACATGGCAGCGGATATACCTAGCATATGCCTGGTATACAAGGCGGCTATGTTCAAGATATAATTGAACGATCGAACGAGCCCGCCGAAGGCGGGCGAGGTTCGATCACAGTTATGCGAGCGTCTCGTTCGAAGATGATTACATATGTAGTTAGCCTCGTGTAGGGTAAACTTCACAACGTTTCAGAGATTTAAAGTTAAAAAATACTCCCGCTACTGACCGCTACTGATCGAGGCGCCATCCGGCGTTGAGTCATATGTTAGAGAGTATTTCGAAATTATCACCTTTCGAAGATGATTATGGGTGATTAATATTTGTATTTTTGGGAGGGTAGGTGTAATCATCTTCGAACGAGACGCTCGCATAATTGCGATCGAACCTCGCTCGCCTTCGGCGGGCTCGTTCGATCGTTCAATTATTCTTCGCGTCTCGTTCTCAATGATTACATATGTAGATGTTTAGAGACTGGATAATTTCGATCCATTAGACTTCTCATTCGATAATTATTTATTTTTCATTATTAATCTGTTTGAATAGGAAAAGTTTTACAACCAAAAGAAAAACACAATTTACTGATTTTCTAAGGATTGCAAGACCAAACGCGTCTCTGGAAGATTCTATTATAAAATCTAGCGAAAACTCCTGACTTCTCAGACCATCCTGCTGTTTTTCTAATTGTGTCAAGATCTACTCCTTTATTAAATGCTTTTGACACAGCAGCGTGTCGTGTACTGTATGCGCTAAATTTTTTAGTATCAATACCAGCTTTGCTAATCAGTCCCTTGATCCAATGGCCTATGGTCTGAGATGTTACAGCATTGTGAGGTTTTCTTGTTGAAATGAATAAATTTTTTGTATCACCTCTCAATGTCTGTGTCATTTCTAAATACTTTACAATACTAGAAGCTACACATAAATTCTCGTGTTCACGAAAAAAGGGGATTACAAGTTCTGGCTGAACACGACCTCGTTTTGTTGTTTTAATCCTATCAGGTATCTTAATTTTAATAGTGTCGTTTGAAATTACAATGTTTTCTATATTGATTGTTGTAAGATGTAAATTCAAATGTACATTTGTACTTATATCAACTAGTGCTGCCACAAGCGTTACCAAGTGTAATTAAATAGAGGACCGAGGGAGACGACGAAATAAGATCTCCACTAATGGCGTTTCGGCTTTCCACCAAGTTCTATTGTATTAAATAAGTTTAATAAATATTATTTCACTAAACGATCTACAAATATCCTTTTATCCCAACATTGATTATTGACAATGTTTGAAGTCTGTGACTTGTTATAAGGGCTAGGAGAGTAGCTGTCTTTTTTGACAGAATTGTTATATCATCAGAGTTGTTCACATTTTCAATGTAACTCAATACTATTGAGGTATCCCACGTACTCGAATATTTAGGTAGATTCGGGGGAACCTTAGAAACGCCCCTGAAAAATCTTGTGAGCGATTCATCCTTTGAAATATCAGTCATAGAAATAAGCGAGATGGCTGAACGAGCTGAATTGAGTGAACTGTAACTACTGCCTTGCTGAAATTTTTTAGTCAAAAATTTTATAATTGTTGCTATTTCGATTTTGAACGGATCACATTTTTCTTTTTGTGTGAAAATCCACCACTGTCTCAGGTGTCCTTCGTACTGCTTAAGTGTTGATTTTTCTATTGAATTGATGAAAATATCTATCGAATCAATAGGAATTCCTCTTTTCAGATACGCCTGCCCGATAATTTGACGGCCACCAGGGAAAGGCTGGGGGCAAGCGGATGTATTATCGTTCTGCAAGGAGAGAGAAGTAAATTTTTATCAGGTTCAATGATTAAAGGTTTTTCGCAAGCTAATTCCATAAGTAAGGGATACCACGCCCAAGTGGGCGTCGCCGACACCGGCAAAAAAATCCGTATCGTTCCAATGTCGAATTGACTGTACTGGAGTGCAACATTGGAACAATATGGGTGATACGACTGAATCAATACGGAATCGAGACTGATTTTCAGTATCGTTGCGCGTATGTCACTCCTATGTTGAAATGACGTTAGAGGCTATCATACCCTAGGTTGTATGATAGTCGAATTAAAAATCGCGAAGAATCGATTTAAAAGAAACACAAAAAAAGGATTAAATAATTCAAACACAGAATTGGATGGAAAAAAGCCGTTACGGCATAAAAAACCCAGATTTATTGATTATAATGTAATAGATCGATTACAACTGCGAATGACACTTGTTTTCCATACACATACACATACGCTACTAAACTGCAATGTCTGTCCTAAGAACACGACGATGTGAACTGCCGGACGCAGCTATAGATATGTAGACACACACACACACACACGCACGCGTGCCGATAATGCGAAGGATGGGTTATAGAATCACACATTGTGTGATTCTGACACGATATTCTTCGTAATTAAATTACGACGATATGAGGTGGCCGTTGCACCACCTCCGATACGGTTTTAGATGAAGTGGCCGTTCGCCACTTCAAAAAAGGGGTGTAGAGGAAGCGGCACGTTGCACCACTTCCAATACGATTGTCGTTGTTTAGATGAAGTGGCCGTTCGCCACTTCAAAAAAGGGATGTAGAGGAAGCGGCACGTTGCACCACTTCCAATACGATTGGCGTTGCACTACACTGTTAATCCGATTAATTCGTACAAATTTCGCGAGGGAACTATATAAGATTGAGGAGACTTATTTTTGAGATGTTTTGGATTGACAAATTCATACTTTTAATTACTAGTGACACTGATTTCACACAAAAGATCGATTAGAAACTTGAGTGCTCGAGTAGCGTCGGTCTGACTGTTACACGTGGTGCAACAGACTAGGTTGGGTTAGCGTCGGTTGGGCGCTTCCCCGCGAGAAACCAGCGAGTCGAGAGGGGGAAAAAACTCGCAGCGGTGGCGCGGTGAACTAGATAGAAACTAGCATTCAGCCCGCGCGAAGATTTGAACGAGTTACGATGTAACATATATGGAATTAATGTTGTATTCCTACAAGAGCGACAGTACTGGATGCCGCACCTTAAAGTGGTACCAGATCGGCATCCCGGTGAGGTCCCAAAAGAGGTACCGCACTGCAAACCCCATATTAGTGTAGAATCCATACAGCGATCATGTCGGCGATCCAGTACAGAATTATGTCGCCTTATCCTACATCAAACCGACAACACACTGATCCCATCGATCCAGTGCTGGATTGTATTCTCCATTTGAACATCACATTGATACCGTCATTATGTCTGCGATCCAATATTGCATTGTGTTCTTTTCACCAATATGTGGACGACAGCGCGATCATACCCTTAACTGAGGGCCCTATTCCGTGCATGGAGCTAGTATCAAAATGATACTTGAGGCCGCTCAGCCATCCAATGCTGGATTACATACATTAATGGAGGAGAGAATCGACATTATGCGAATCATTTATTCAATAAATAAATAAATAACTAAGAATGTATGGAGGATTTTTACCCTCATGATTGAATTGTTTTTTTAAATCAATATAGTTCAGTCAAATAGCGGATCTTTTCAGGCTAAAATCGAAAAAAATTATAGAGGTATTAAAAAATATGAATTCAACGGGAAAAATATGCAGACGACAAATTGAACAAGTGATTGGATCGACGGAAATGAAAATTCCTTCTCTTCGTTATTCATCCCGTCATCATTTTCATCTTTTGATGTTTTGCTCTAATTCGTATATTTTTTACAAGAATGAATTATAAACAAAAAAAACCTTCTCATCGTCTCTCCCATCTAAAAAAATTGATTTTTTTACATAACGGACTCTGTAATTTATAAAGTCCATGCCAGGGAAAATTTTTATATTTTTTGGAAATTTTTAATGTTTTTGTTTATAGGATGTTTTCAATATTTTTTTTAATTTTTATTTAGATTACGTGCCTGCGTAGGTTTACATCACTAGAAGATACCTACGTTGCACGGGGGGGAGGATGTTTTTAATAAACAGACTAATTTTTTTTCTTCATCATTTTCCAATACATGTAAATTTTCTTTGAATTTTTTCAAAATGCTTTTCCCTTATGCGTTTTGATTAAATTCTCAATATTACTAGAGTTATGAATTTTATTAATTATATCTGACTAACTCTCCCGCCCCTGATGTGCGCCCCTCCCACTCTCCGCGCGTCCCTTGTCGACAAACTCCTGTAACTTCAAAAATTTATAACTCTAGTAATTTTAAGAATTCAATAAAAATGCAAAAGGGAAAATAATTGCAAAAAAAATAGAAGAAAATTTACATGTATTAAAAAATCAGGAAGGAGAAAAAATTAGTGTTTGTTTATTGAAAATACCCCATAAATGAGAACAATAAAAATTTAAAAAAAATCCTACAAGGACTTCCTACCCCGACATGGGCTTCATAAACAATAAAGTCCATTTTGTGAAAAAATTATTTGTTCACATGGGAGACACGATGAGAGATTTTTTGTTTATGATTTATTATTGTTAAAAATATGCCCGTTAAATACCTCGGCCGCAATTTTTTAGTTCAATCTGAAAATTTTCTAAAATTGAGAAAAATTCAGCATTGGTTTTAGAAAATAATTATTCTTAAAAACAATCCCCAAATTCGTTAGTGTTTATGATCCCACCAAGGATAAAGCTTAAGAACAGGAGTTTCTAAAATCTGGAAACTAGTTTCTAAAGCTAATCCACTTTTGTTCTCTGTGTAATGTCAATCATTCCATATAAAATAATCAGCAGCTATTTTGTATTCAAAATTTATTGGGAAAGAAAATTAATTTTTTGACTTTTCATTCTGAAATCAGTTGTTTTCCGAGTAAATGAATAAGTAACATGAATACAAGAGTGAAAATTCGGTTCACAATCCATAACTGTGAGAAAATTCCGCAGATCACATTGTTTTCTAATCATGAGAACTGATTGGCAGGAAAATAACGAGACGACTTTCTCAATACTTCTAGAAAAAAATGTGTTTTAGGGATAAAATTTTTCCCATCCGTTGAACAATAACAAGAGGCCAACAATCATAAGGGTCAACCCGGCAAGGTAGGCAGGACAATCGCAAGGATCGAATGATCATGAATCGAGTGCAATAATTGAAAGTTTCTCCTTTTTTAACTCAGGAGGGTCAAACTTCGGCATAGTGAAACTTTTCGATTCCTTGCAAGAGTCATGCCTCTCGAGGGTCGAACGCACTAAGGGTCAAATATCACAAGGGTTATGGCTCGCGAGGGTTAAATGTCATAAGAATCATATCTCTCAAGAGTTATGCCTAGCGAGGATTGAACGTTGCAAGGAATACAACTGACAAGGGTGAAACGATCCCAAGCGATAGAAACAAGCAGGATAATCTGAAAGCTCAACTTAGAATTGAGTATTTCATTGATAAATGTAAGGGAATTGATCATCCGTGTGAGACCTCAAATTTCAAAGGGGTCTCATTTTCCCTGTAGTGTCATTTTGCCTCGGTGTTCCCTACACGGAGAAAAAAATTCCAGAATTTTTTTGGAGAAATTCAGGTAAAAATTACCGTGCGGGCTGGTACATTTGCCTATATTTGCGGTACATTTCGCCTGGAAAGACCATCCGAACCCACTTTACTGTGCGAGCACGGTAATTTTTGTCGTGCTTTTTTCTCTGTGTAACTACAAAGATAACTCATCTTGGTTCCACTGCATGATCTCAAAAAAATTCGCAATCATCATGTTTTCCTTTACTTATTCTGCTCACTTATTAACATCATTTTCAAGTAATTGAGTGTATTTGGATATTTATGCAATTATGCTCGTGACATAACAAATTTCTCTGAGAACATTTATACTTTTGTAGAGTAAAAATCAGTTGCGGAAGCCCAATCAGTCCAAGAATTGAAACGCCTATTTTTGTTATGAAGAAAGAGGCGGTATCAATTTCCACTAGAGAGGCCGCAAGATTTGAATCATCTCCCATTACAATGTTATGATTAATATTGATAAAAGAATAAGATAAGAATAGAATAAGGGTATAAGTCGACTAATTTTGCTAATTTTTTTAAATTATCGAGATAAGTCGACTTATCCCGATCGAATTTTTTTCATTAGCAAGATAAATCGATTTATCTTGCAGAAAGATATCCTAAAGTCAGATTTTCGACTTGTTTCGTTTTTCATTTGAATTAAAACATGATGAATTTTTTTTCTCGCTTAAACCGTTTATAGGTGGTATGTAATATGATATGCAGAAGCGTTTTCCAGCAAAAACTCATTTTCGAAAAAAATCGACTTATTACGGTTTACCACTTCACTACTGAATTGAATAATACATTTATCATATGAGAAATAATAGAAATACCTATGTAAATGAGAGAATAAAACATTTAATTAAAAAAATTACCATAGGTTTTTGAATGTCATTCAAACTACCTAAAAACATTTGAGAAATCCTCCGAAATTTCCAGAAACTTCCTAGTTAAGCTGTCTGTAAATTTGTAAATGTCCAAATTTCCCCAAATTACTAACACATTCTTCAGTTTGTTAATAAATGCCCTAGAGAATCTGCAATTTGTGACCCCCTGTGACTTCCTGCAACCCCCCTCATACCCCCTGTCTTATTCTGTTTAAAGCCTGAGGCCCTGTCCTTTTTTTTATTTAAATTTGCTCTCTTTTTTTTTTTGTTTAAACCTTGAGGCTCTCTTCTTTTTTTGTTGAAACCTTGAGATTCTCTTCTTTTTTTGTTTAAACTTGGAGGCTCTCTTCTTTTTTTGTTTACACCTTGAGGCTCTCTTCTTTTTTTTTGTTTAAACCTAGAGGTTCTGCCGAAAGAAAAAAGCGGGGGTCCAGGGGGCGCAGCGCCCCTGGCAGGTTCCAGGAGCGGAGCCCCTGGCGGGGTGCAGGGGTGAAACCCCTCTCGGGGTCCAGGGGTGAAACCCTTGGCAGGGACCAGGTGCGGAGCCCCGGTGGGGTCCAGAGGTGAAACCCCGGCAGGGTCTATGGGCGGAGCCCCTCCCATTCAGGAGAAAAACATTTATTTCATTTATAAACATAATAGAAAAACTTATTCCTTAGAAGTAGATGATAATTTCATGAATTATTATTCACTCCTCGAACCAACGATACGATACATATCGCTTTAGATGATCTCGAATACAATCCTTAGAGAGAGAAAGACTAGACAATACATGATTATGATAGATCTATCCTGAATCTTCAGTAAAAGGAAAGGGATCAACTCTTCGCTCGAGCAATTACGAAATTTCAAATTATATCAATGCTCTTTCTGAAAAATCCAATTCACGCTACAATACAATTGAATTTGAACGTTAATTCCAACGAAACAATTCATCTTATTAAAACTTCAGCAAGTACTCCATACTTGACTCTATCAGGGATTCAACAATGAATTACCCATTAATTTCAACTAAGGTGGCAATTCAATATTCAACTTAATTTTATATCCAAAGCCAGTAGATTAATGTTGGACGCAGTGAAGATGAATAGTAGAACATTTGTGATTGCTAAATGTAGATTGCCGGATAGATTGAACAGGCAAGGATGATGGAACGAGATGTACCTCACAGGTGAATGCTCAGCCAAATGAATAGCCTAGAACGAGAATCGCTGTTAGCAAAGATTCAACCTAACGACGTCAGATATCACGTGAAACGTAGCAACTTAACTACAGAATTATACTGCTTCCAAGGATTACAAACGATTTAAACAGACGAATTCTGTACTAACGAGCACCCGCTCACCTCTGCTCATTCATCTATCCTACTTTTCCATTTTCCCTCCTTTTGTCTTCTGCGCAATGAGATAGGTTCCATAGAATGAAGCATAGTCTGATGCCACTCCTCTTATCGCTCGGGCTCGAAAAGCTCTCAGCACTGTTCGAAATGCAATGCAAAATGTGAAGAGGACTGGAGCATTAAGAGAACATGGGAATTGGGGAAGAACTGATTGGAGGACGTTGAACTCGACGATGTTCGGAGGATATTGATCGTCAAGCCTCACTGGAATAACTTATTTCATGAGTTCGATAATTCAGCGAGAATAATTTGATGAATGTCACTATTAGGTGAATTATTGTTGTTATGGGCGAATGAATTAGTTGAAACTGTTTCGTCGTTATAGATAAATAATAGAAAATTGTTCAATCACAGCGAAAAAGTATGTTTGAATTTCACACATTTTTTATAGTTATTTTTCCGACACTAAAACATGTCTGAATAGAATGAAAATTTGTCTGAATTTCAGACGAAGAGATGCCTAAACAATTGAATTCATTTTTGAAATTCAGACAAATTTTCATGTTATTCAAACGTTTCTTAGTGTCTGAAAAATATCTACAAAAGGTGGGTGACATTCAGACATTCAGACATTCGTTTTTGCTGTGATTTGAATTAGTGGTCGAGTAGGGAAACAGGATGACGTCATTTCGAAAGTGTCTCCATTATACTAGCGAAAAATTAATTTTCGAATTTGAAGTAATAATTTGATGATGAATGCTATAGAATTCAAAAGAAAAAGATCCGTGAGCATTACCAGACCTCTTTCTTTGGTTTCTATGCTCAAGTTCTTCTTCTCTTCCCTGAACCATACATATAATGCACTCATTCGGAAGTTGATTAAATAAACTTCAAGATGACACCTGATTTATCCAGTTCTGAACATTTTTCATGGACTTATGAGAATTTTAGACGAAAAATGGATTTTTATTTTTCACTTGAAAAATTTACCTTGGTTGAATTTTTCGATACTCTTAAGTGGACTAGGGAGAGATTTTTATGCATTATTTATGCTTCTTTTTGAAGAGCATTTACCATTTCTAAAAATGATGTGATAAATCTGATTCAATTGAATTTTCCTCAAGTTAGAATCTGAACTTATCATCTGAACTTGTGCTCAGATGAAAATATATTAAATGACCTTGCAAATGACGGCTGAATTATTTGATTAAGGCCAATTTTCATTAACATATGCGAGTTTTTATCCAAAAATGGAATTTCATTATGTTTATTGGAAATTCAGTTTGGTTTGGATTTTTCTCTATCGGTCAAGTGAATGAAACTATTCATATACCATTTGAAAGTATATTTACTATTCTTGGAAATTGCGCATGGTAACTCTGATTCAATAAAATTTTCATCAAGTTATAGCTGATTGTTTCCACTTTTTACGTTATGTCACCCGTCAAAAATGACTGTTTTCCCCATTTATCCAGGCTTCAGACTTGACCTGCGGGGATGTGTCTAATGCCGATTTGAAGGTCTCATCGAAATCTTTAAATTGAGAGCCCATATTATCTGTTCCATCAACCAGATCAATTGTCATAAGCGAAAATGTAGCGATTTTAGCCTGTCATGTTTTGAAAATTTCTATGTTTTTGCGTCTAATGACGACATTTGATGGGTTTCTGTTCAAATCTGGAAAGATATCTTATATTCAGGAAAAAATATACTAAATCACCTTCAAGTTGACCCCTGAATTATTTGATTAAGGCTAATTTTCACTACAATATGGAAGTTTCATCCAAAAATTGAATTTTATGATGTTTATCGCAAATTCAGCTGTTTGGATTTTCTATAACTATTGGTCAACTATCGGTTTTATAAACTCTGAAATCAATCGAAACGTTTTTGAATGTTCTAGAAAGTTCGAAAATCTTTTCGAATACAATGCAAATAATTATCAAAGTTCGAAAAATTGAAGAGCTTTCTTGAAGATTACGACATTTCTGAAAAGATTATCTTTGCCCAATTCTCTAGAACTTTTCACGATTTTTGGAATTTGTTCTGTTTCAAAACGAAATATTTATTAATCTTTTAAGAAGTTTATCAATTATTGAAAATTGCTATTTAGAACTGTTCAATTCATAATAATTCCATAGTCTGTCGACTCCAATTGTGAATTTTACACCAAATTGTAACAGTTGAACATTTCCCAAAATTTCAAATCCCTCACTGACTCCCTTCATTTTCTCACTCCGAACTATAGTAAATACCCGAAACATGGTAACGAAGAGAACCTTTGTACTAAACTTCGTAATAAACATAGGAAGATTTGTCAATTATAAAATTCTTTGAAAATCGTATTAAATATCGAAGTAAATTAAATCCATTAAAAATCATTTCTTACTTCAAAATCACAATAAACCGAACCTCAACCTTTAGAAAAACCTGAGTGAAATTATTTGTAACTCAGGAATATCCTTAACGCGATGCAACAGAATTTTTCAGATAATTCTGGAATTTTTGAGAAGACTCTACTGGTCGATAATGTTCTACAACTTTCATGAAAATTCCATGTATTTGCTAAAAAATAGACATCTCAAATCATGTAAAATATCATTATATAATGATGAAAATACTTTAAACTTCAGATTTATCGAAAATTCAATTATATGCGATGTCTCATTTCCAAATTTGATTATAAAATATCAGGAATTGTTGGAATTCCCACGTCTGTTAAACACAGAATAATTCGATTATCCGGAATTCTTACCCTAAATGAGAAATGCATGAATAATTTAGTTTCAAATTCAACTGAACGGCACAGAGGTGAAAATTGAAATTTAATTGTTGACTGCATTTCGATAAATTTCTATCTGTGCAGGTTGAAGTTTATCCCTCAAAAATTCATCATAAAATATAGTAAAGCCTATCATCCTGTTTCATCACTTCTGGAATGTATTTTGTGGATTTTGCTTCAAAGCTAATTCAGTTAAAAAGTTTAAGCTAATTTATTGAATTTCCCAGTGCATTGGAAATAGAATATTATCTTCTGAATGAATGCAAGAAAAGATGATAAGCCGAGAGACGAAGACAATACAAAAATACCTTGATATCACTGAGATATACTTTTTCAATGCCATTTTCTTTTATGCACATCCTTCTCGCTGTTATTACGCAAGGACGGTTTTACGCACCCTGACTTCCACCGTTGCTATTCAGCAGCATCTTCCAATTTTTATGATTAAGCTCCGATACGTATTTTCAAAGATAGTCGAACGTCATGAAAAACAAAGGCAATGAGAGTGCTACAGATAATAATCGTTCGGGTAATGGATTTTTCCTGTTGAAGAAATAAGAGTAGAGAAGATTACCTCAGCGATTTTTTTTCTCAACAACGGGTCTATGCTTGCCCCGGTCGATCTTAACGGATACTTGTCTCATCTTATTCTTCAGTGTCTTGTTCAAGTATCGAAGTTTATGAGTGGAACACTTACCCCCTTGAAGCGACGGGTATATGTGAAATGATGGCTCCTGCAGCCACGATACAACTCTCACGAGATCCTTCACGTGACTCGGTACCAAGCATCTCAAAATTGCTGTACAGCCTCGAGATACTCCCTCGACTACTTCTACATCGACAGAATACGCCTGGGTCACAACTGTGGAAATAAATTTTTCATTATTCGTCGGTCGTTCTTGTCATGGTAAAATATATTCTACATTTATCTGAGGAATTTTCAATCGAATGCAATCTAACTGAATTGTATCCTATTGAAATGAAAAATTGCATAACCTGATGGATACACCGGTTATTGATTTTGTGGAATTTCATATTGAAGTGATAAAATCGAAGAAGTTAGCTTTTCACCTCTGTGGATTGGTGAATTGCACTGAGAGAAAATCCATTTTATTAAAATATTTTCTTCTTGAAATAAGTGTTATTTAGTTGAACAATTTTTATGTAACAGGAGGAACAGTAGAGAAACGTTGGGAGGATACCAAAAATTTCATTTTTCCATGTGTCCCGCTTTCCCGAGTTTTTTCTGTAGTTTGTATTATTACACAGAAATTCTAAAGTTACTCCCAAATTCTTCAAATTTCAATTTTTAGTTTTCTTGCTTAGTATTCCGCAACTTGAGAATAACTTCTTCGTCGAGGGTTTGTAATTGTTAATTTATTAGTGTCCGCTTTCTTTGCACTTTCTTTTTGCTTCCGAATGAAAAAGCTTTGTAATCGTTCAAAATTAAGTTTCCAAATTTTTGTGTCAAGGTAACTAAATATGGTCTAAAATGTCTAAATATACGATTTTTAGATGGTGTTTGTATGTATGTATGTATGTATTAGACTGCTAAGCTAAGAGGCTATTCCAGAATTCACTACAGACAAATCAAAAAACGATGGCGTAATATATGACAAGACTATAGGAATTTTTTTCAGATTTTTTGCGATATTTTTAGACCTAGCCAAAACGATTCAAAAATCTTATAGGATTATGACCGTGAAGAGAGGGATAAAATCAATATCCCTGATTCTATTGAGAAGATATTCACATTATTATTCTAAAATTCCAGCACGTATTCCCAAACGACTGACGAATAAAGCAAATATTTTATCACGGTCCTCGGGTCATTTTTCATTAAATTAAAAAGCCAGATTATCGCTCGAAAGAGGGGTTTTTAGACATGTATCAATGCCTCACAACGTGTCGAATCCTTTCCTGATTCTCTGAAATGATTATTTAACTATCTCTCCATCGTCTCGTGAAACAATGGATATTTTGTCTTATACTCAATCATCTTATACTCAAGAGGTGTGTAAGTGAAGCAGAAATTTTCTAGTGGACTCAGAATTGAAGCAGATAATTTGTTGAAGCCATTGACTCAGGCAAAGGCCCCCGGAGGCCATTTTGAATTGGGTCTTGAACAATAATAGTAGATTCAGAGGTTTGTTAGTAGAGCGGAAATTTTCTAGTGGGCTCAGAATTGAAGCAGATAATTCGTAGAAGCTTCTCAATCATTTTCTGTGAGTCTTCTAGTCACCTGCTTTGTGGCCTCAGCCCAGCATGTGGATATCTCCAGAAGCTTCGGCAGCAGTGAGTTTTGGTGTACTATATGTGGTATAATAAAAGTAACATTACAAAACTTGTTTTTTGGAAGGCAACTGATTTCCACAAATTTCCGGTGTACTGTTACCAATCAAAGGAATCGTTGTTTCTTGTCGCGTGGTAGACATATTGGCACTCATTTATTTTTCACAATTCAAATCACGGGAAACCATGAAGTAGCAATCACTATGATGCTGACTGTTGGGAAGTCTTCCTCTGACTGACCGCCGATGCTTACGAGAGAATTTCTTCAGAAGGTATTTCATTAAAAGAACTAAATGAGCAGAGGACACCGCCCCGTCAGCGTAAGTGAAGAATGAGAAAAATGTTTGGCTTCTCACTGCGTAAATTAGTTTCAGATTCAACGTTTACCTGACCCACAGGTAAAATTCGCCTGTACACCATAAATGATGTCCGAGTTAGAATCACAAAAGTTCCATTCTGAGAAAATTGTTTATAAGCCTACTAGTCGGGGACGTATTTCAATGTCCACTGACTGGGCGATTCATTGACTTTGACTCGTAGCTATATATTCACGAGGGTGCTTAACGCATTTTGAGCATAAACATAGAAGGAAGAATTTTCTTTTCCTTAAAACTTTCTTATTATTTAAAGTTTTGTTTAGGTTAAATTTTGTTTTGCAATGTTAATAAAAACTTTTTATATGATACGTGCGTGTAACCGCATAGGTTTCAGTTGACTATAGTCAAGAGGAAAGTAGCGGGTTTCAAGCGCCTACTCAGACTCAACTGAAACCCACTGTTCTAACAGTTGAGTGTGGGTAGGCGCTTGAAACCCGCTACTTTCCAGTTGACTATAGTCAACTGAAACCCGAAATAACGCATGACGCGCATGCGCATCACCTAGTAAAAGAGAATAACAAGGAAGGAAATCTAACTTCCGAATAGTGAATACATGGAATGATTGAAAAATGAAAAGGTGATTTTCGAAGCAGATAAAATGAGCCAAAATCGTATAATTCCTGATAGTGATGAAGAGTTAGGCAGTGAGGAGAATTTATTTACTGATGAGGAGGATTTATTGGTGATGTGACATTTGAAGAAAANATAGTCAACTGAAACCCGAAATAACGCGTGACGCGCATGCGCATCACCTAGTAAAAGAGAATAACAAGGAAGGAAATCTAACTTCCGAATAGTGAATACATGGAATGATTGAAAAATGAAAAGGTGATTTTCGAAGCAGATAAAATGAGCCAAAATCGTATAATTCCTGATAGTGATGAAGAGTTAGGCAGTGAGGAGAATTTATTTACTGATGAGGAGGATTTATTGGTGATGTGACATTTGAAGAAAATGAAAATATAATATTCTCCAATGAAGCACCAGCAGGATCGCCAAAAACTCCGCAGAAGAGAATCCGTTATGATGATTTTGATAACAATAACGAAAATCTTCCATCAGATATTTTAGCAAATGCCCAGAAGGCCAAAAATCAGACGCTACCAACAACTTCTCTAGAAAAATATAACGTTTTGTATCATATTTTTTTATAATTATAACTTTCTTTTTTTTGCGAATTCTTAATGATTTTTAAAAATTGTATTTTGTAATTATTATAATTAATTTTTTTCAATTAAAAATACTTTACAAGTTTTTTGAACTACATATTTAATGAATATAATTAATTTTTTCTTCAGAAGTTCCGCATAATTTTTAAATCACACTTTTTTATAATTATTTTTTTAAATAAATGTGATCTTTTTTCTTCAGTGGGGGGGGCTTCGCCCGCTGGACCCCCTTTTCTCGTGGGGGGCTTCGCCCCCCACACCCCCCACTCGCCCCCCCTCCACCGCCAGACTTCATCGCGCACTTATCATATAAAATAGTATACGCAACACGTGCGGACAGCAGGCGGTATCACTCGGGCGGCTGCGCCGCCCTCGTGAATAACCGCCTGCTTTCCGCACTAGTTGGGTAATGTAATATTAATTATAGCTGCATTTGTTTTTTTTATGACAGAATTCTGTTCAAACTGATTCTATCGATTCAAATAGATTGTTTCTATGATTTCATAAAATTGTTTCTTCCAAATAAGTCGAACTTTATTTGATTTTAAAAAAATTCTTGATGAAATAAAATATTAATAGAAGGAGGACCAACGCCCTTGGCGCGGATCAGAAGATGCAGAAATAGATTGATACTGGACAATGAATTGAAAAACTCCGCGCCAAGAACATTGGTTCTCCATTTACTAATTTTTTATTTCATCAAGAATTTTTTTGAAATCCTCATTCGATTCGAAACAATTTCTCTTATAGAAATCTGATTGTGCACTATTTTCGTTTATCCGACATTGCTGACTTGGCTTTCTTTTTCATTACTTGGTAGTTTTCAAAAATTTCTACTTCCCAGTAAGAACCAAACAAAACTTTTTCTTGGCGCAGTCTTTTTACAAAAACATTTGTTTTTGTTTATTTTAGGGAGATTTCATGTTTTTTCAAAATAAATAAGGAATCGTTTTTATATCCTGTAAATATTTTTATTTTCAATTCATTCGGGTCATTTATTTTTCACACGATAAATCATCTTTCCAATTAACAATCGAAGTAAAACGAATAGTTCTATTCTACAGTCATTATTTACATCAACTTTTAATTATTTATTCAAGATTTTCCGACTGAATTTGCTTGTTCGAAAATTCATTTGTGCACGGAACTCGATTGAAAAATATCTGTGGAATTCATCATTCATGCACCATATTCAATTTGTAAATTCCCGGACTTCGCTCCTTGGTGCGTGTGGTTGTATTGCACTGCTACCAACTCCGTAACAAAAAAATGATAGGAGGTGATGTGAAATGCGAGAATGTGCATATGAACCCGTTGCTATGCGCGTATTTTTTTAAATATTGCTTCGAACAAAAAAATAGTTACATCAATGAGAAGCTTCTGGCCAATTTATACAGGGTGTTTCAGAAGTACATGTACATCTGAACACCCTAGGATCAGGGGATGATTCTGAGCAGAAAAGTCCTCTTGCACTTTTTGATCAGACTCACCCCTAAAAAGTTATTGGCAATTAAGGGTGGGCCAATGGGGAGTGATTTCTAAGCGGGCGCACATCCACGTGATATGCAGTNAAGAAGAAGAAGAAGAAGAAGAAGAAGAAGAAGAAGAAGAAGAAGAAGAAGAAGAAGAAGAAGAAGAAGAAGAAGAAGAAGAAGAAGAAGAAGAAGAAGAAGAAGAAGAAGAAGAAGAAGAAGAAGAAGAAGAAGAAGAAGAAGAAGAAGAAGAAGAAGAAGAAGAAGAAGAAGAAGAAGAAGAAGAAGAAGAAGAAGAAGAAGAAGAAGAAGAAGAAGAAGAAGAAGAAGAAGAAGAAGAAGAAGAAGAAGAAGAAGAAGAAGAAGAAGAAGAAGAAGAAGAAGAAGAAGAAGAAGAAGAAGAAGAAGAAGAAGAAGAAGAAGAAGAAGAAGAAGAAGAAGAAGAAGAAGAAGAAGAAGAAGAAGAAGAAGAAGAAGAAGAAGAAGAAGAAGAAGAAGAAGAAGAAGAAGAAGAAGAAGAAGAAGAAGAAGAAGAAGAAGAAGAAGAAGAAGAAGAAGAAGAAGAAGAAGAAGAAGAAGAAGAAGAAGAAGAAGAAGAAGAAGAAGAAGAAGAAGAAGAAGAAGAAGAAGAAGAAGAAGAAGAAGAAGAAGAAGAAGAAGAAGAAGAAGAAGAAGAAGAAGAAGAAGAAGAAGAAGAAGAAGAAGAAGAAGAAGAAGAAGAAGAAGAAGAAGAAGAAGAAGAAGAAGAAGAAGAAGAAGAAGAAGAAGAAGAAGAAGAAGAAGAAGAAGAAGAAGAAGAAGAAGAAGAAGAAGAAGAAGAAGAAGAAGAAGAAGAAGAAGAAGAAGAAGAAGAAGAAGAAGAAGAAGAAGAAGAAGAAGAAGAAGAAGAAGAAGAAGAAGAAGAAGAAGAAGAAGAAGAAGAAGAAGAAGAAGAAGAAGAAGAAGAAGAAGAAGAAGAAGAAGAAGAAGAAGAAGAAGAAGAAGAAGAAGAAGAAGAAGAAGAAGAAGAAGAAGAAGAAGAAGAAGAAGAAGAAGAAGAAGAAGAAGAAGAAGAAGAAGAAGAAGAAGAAGAAGAAGAAGAAGAAGAAGAAGAAGAAGAAGAAGAAGAAGAAGAAGAAGAAGAAGAAGAAGAAGAAGAAGAAGAAGAAGAAGAAGAAGAAGAAGAAGAAGAAGAAGAAGAAGAAGAAGAAGAAGAAGAAGAAGAAGAAGAAGAAGAAGAAGAAGAAGAAGAAGAAGAAGAAGAAGAAGAAGAAGAAGAAGAAGAAGAAGAAGAAGAAGAAGAAGAAGAAGAAGAAGAAGAAGAAGAAGAAGAAGAAGAAGAAGAAGAAGAAGAAGAAGAAGAAGAAGAAGAAGAAGAAGAAGAAGAAGAAGAAGAAGAAGAAGAAGAAGAAGAAGAAGAAGAAGAAGAAGAAGAAGAAGAAGAAGAAGAAGAAGAAGAAGAAGAAGAAGAAGAAGAAGAAGAAGAAGAAGAAGAAGAAGAAGAAGAAGAAGAAGAAGAAGAAGAAGAAGAAGAAGAAGAAGAAGAAGAAGAAGAAGAAGAAGAAGAAGAAGAAGAAGAAGAAGAAGAAGAAGAAGAAGAAGAAGAAGAAGAAGAAGAAGAAGAAGAAGAAGAAGAAGAAGAAGAAGAAGAAGAAGAAGAAGAAGAAGAAGAAGAAGAAGAAGAAGAAGAAGAAGAAGAAGAAGAAGAAGAAGAAGAAGAAGAAGAAGAAGAAGAAGAAGAAGAAGAAGAAGAAGAAGAAGAAGAAGAAGAAGAAGAAGAAGAAGAAGAAGAAGAAGAAGAAGAAGAAGAAGAAGAAGAAGAAGAAGAAGAAGAAGAAGAAGAAGAAGAAGAAGAAGAAGAAGAAGAAGAAGAAGAAGAAGAAGAAGAAGAAGAAGAAGAAGAAGAAGAAGAAGAAGAAGAAGAAGAAGAAGAAGAAGAAGAAGAAGAAGAAGAAGAAGAAGAAGAAGAAGAAGAAGAAGAAGAAGAAGAAGAAGAAGAAGAAGAAGAAGAAGAAGAAGAAGAAGAAGAAGAAGAAGAAGAAGAAGAAGAAGAAGAAGAAGAAGAAGAAGAAGAAGAAGAAGAAGAAGAAGAAGAAGAAGAAGAAGAAGAAGAAGAAGAAGAAGAAGAAGAAGAAGAAGAAGAAGAAGAAGAAGAAGAAGAAGAAGAAGAAGAAGAAGAAGAAGAAGAAGAAGAAGAAGAAGAAGAAGAAGAAGAAGAAGAAGAAGAAGAAGAAGAAGAAGAAGAAGAAGAAGAAGAAGAAGAAGAAGAAGAAGAAGAAGAAGAAGAAGAAGAAGAAGAAGAAGAAGAAGAAGAAGAAGAAGAAGAAGAAGAAGAAGAAGAAGAAGAAGAAGAAGAAGAAGAAGAAGAAGAAGTTAAAAAACCCGACCAGACTGGTATTAGAACCCACGACCTCCTAGTGGCCATGCCGAACTAGCGATTTAGCCACCGCGACCATTGGACGTCGGTAGATGAATCCAATTGTGATTTAAAATATTTTTCCTAACGCCATCGTGGCCGAGTTCAATCATGAGATTGGTCGCATCATCTGTTGTTAAAATAGTATATTATGTCCCCAGGCGATAAAAGTATTATCTGGCGAATGTGATAATGCCAGATAATGCTTTTATTGCTTCGTTTCATGACCTGTTCAATTTCAATATTTCAGTGAGTGTTTCACTCATTTCGAATTTCTGTGATGACTGATTGGGATTTTCATCATAATTATCAATGAATTCTGTGCGGAGTGCAAAACAATTATTAGAAAATTTCTTGTAGCTATTTTTACAATTATTCGTGAATTTTCTGAACTTGAAACTTTGATACATCATTTGAATGTTTTTCAAATTTTCTAATGTATTTCAGAAATCGTTGTGATTTTTATTTAAACTCGAAAATTCAGTTGAATTGTTGAAAAACATCCGAGGAGATTAATTTCTGCTCCTTCATTTCACCCAGTTTGCAGTATTCGGGTTCACGTGACTCAGCTGGCATTTGAACCCCAAAAAAGCCCAAAATAATGAATGAATTCAAACTCAGTGAACCGAATTTGAAAAATTTGAAAAATTTCCAAAAGTCCTTCCTCTCTATATTAACCTGATCTTCTTAGGATGTAAACAATTGACAAATTGACTCTTTTGGACAGAATGCTTTTTCCTATAGAAACACCCAACATTCCGAAGAAATTATGTCCTTAAACATTTTTCCGTATTCGCAACGGTTTCATCAATATGAATTCATAAACAGATGATTTCCCTGATGAATCAAACCCAGAGTTAACTCTGGGTTCGTGGCCATAACCCAGAGTCAACTCTGGGTTCGATTCATTAGGGTTTTTGAGGTTTCTTCGATATTACCTACTAAAAATGTTGATTAAATTTTCTTTCACATTTCACGCAATTGCTTATGTTTTTTATATGATACATATGATTCATTAAGGAATCTACTCCGTGTATTCCAAATTATTCTTTGAGATAATTTGTTTCAATACAAAAAATCGATTTTCAATGGGAAAACCCATTTTTTTTAAATTATTCAACACATTTAAAAAAAGATTGGTCTTCATTATTTTTCCCCCCACTGAACCGTTTGATTGATAAAAAATTATAAACAATGACCAACGAATTCATTTATCATTATTTACTCAACAATTAGTCGAGATGGAGGCAAATATCATAACGACTTAACTTTGGTAAAATGTCTGGCATATTCAGGAACAAAATTCTCCCTATGACAATTGATTTTTTTTTCCTTTTGTTTAGACAATACATGAAAAATCAATCCGGTGTACATGAAATAGGCCATTAAATATCCACGTATGATATGCAAAACCAATGTAACCACGGGAATTAAGAAAAAGAAATCAGTCAGCATTTTAAGGAGACAATACCGGAAAAACCCCAACAAATCATTTATTTATGAATTTTTATTGAATGGGCTCCCTTTTCATATTCATAGTCCACGATACATACAGGATTTACACGTCTAATAGACATTACCTATAAGAGGATGTACTTGTATGTTGTATTCTAATTCTAATCCGAAATGTGATTCGAAATTCGCGCCAATTTCCCAAGCAATGCCAACTGACAGTAACTTTCCGAAGCTCGTTCTCATTCGAGTTCGACTTCCAGAGAAATCGATTCGACTTTTCTCAATTCGAGTTCTCATTCGGCAGCCATTATGCTTTCCTTTTTATTAAAGGAAACCAATATTATGGGAAAGGTAAAAATTATCAACGTTGGGGCAATGTTGGCAACCAGGGTGGATGCAATGTTGGCGGCCAACGTTGAGGAAATATTCAATTCAATGAGTCATTGAATTCAATTTAAAATATATCATAGAAATGTAATGGAAATTCCATTCGGAGACAAATTGCTAATTTTTTAGCAGAAATATATTGACTTTTAGAAATACTAATACCATTGGTAATCAGCCTTCGAATGGATCCGTGGCGATTCAATTTGGAAAATGATAAATGACAATTTCTGTTGAACTTTATGATTGTATTCCATAAATATTACCATAAAGATATTTTGGTGTTGACAAAATTTTGCTCAATGAACTACTTTTCGAAATGTTGAGAACCAACTACAAGAATGTAAAAATTATGTAATTAATTATCGTGATGTTCTTCAATGACTTGACTAACGAACAGTGTAATGTAGCACCAGGGCACAAATTCCGTTTTCAACGAATGTGGTATTTACAGGTCGAGCCGAAAGTGAGGACGCGAGGACGTTAGAGGGTTGAAACATAAATGGAAAAATAGGGGGAAATCAATAGAAAATCGGGGAAACCTTCTAAAAATAAATACATCAGGGAAAAGCAGAATAAGTGAGCTGAAATATTGAATCATTTTTAGGCAACGATCACGTGATCGTTAGGTGGCAACGCCTGGAATTATCTCCAAGAGCATCATCACCAGGAGGCGCCGGTACCGAGCTGTATCATGCCCGCTCCTTTGACAAACACATAAAGTCCATATACATATATTAACCAAAACAATTGAATTGCGAGGTTTTAAGAGTGCATCGATGTACCTTCAGTCATTTAGGATTCTTCAGTTCGGACAGTTCCGCGCTAGTTCCTTCACCGTTTTCTTCGTGTCTCTAGTTCCGCGGTTTTGTACAATTATTGAATTATTACAGACAAAACAAATTATCATTTTTGAATATGTGAATTTTGGAAATGTGAAAAGTTTTAATAATTAACGTCCGGAAATTAATTTCAATTATGAAATTCAATAGAGACTAACGAATTAGAGAAATTTTGGAAACTTGAGAAACCTGATAAAATTTAAATTAGTGTTTCAAAATTACTGGAGAATAATATACGGAACCACGGAATTGGATTACGTCAGGGAGAATCGCGGACAAAATGGATAAATTGAATCACGTTTGACCCTCTGATTCGCAATCTTATCCTCACTACCTATAAGGGCCGGATAAAAAGTAACGTAACAGTGCCAGTTCTAAAGCGCCACAATTTCTCCGTGCAGTTAGAATTCATTTATAGGCAAACTGACGAGTCCGTTCCCTTCGTTTTCAGAGGTGGGAGATATGGATGTGCGTGAGGATTAGCCAACGTGGGGGCAGCTACGAAGGGAACGGACTCGTCCAACAGTAGTCTGTTCGAGGCCCTGTCGATACTGAAGTCGCGTCTCCCACCATGCTATTTAAGCTACACCTCGCTGAGATGGCATAGAGTGGGGGGAAACGCCAATTCACCTCAGAGGATTAAATCTTCTTTGAGAATCAGGAATTTATATTTTTTTATGTCCATCGAACAGTTTTGTAACGATTATCGAAAATACTATTAGCGAATTTCATGCTAAAACAAACTGTCAATTGATTTTCGAACCATTTTTATTGATTTTGTAGGTATTTAAATTGGCCCGTTAGAAATATATTTTCAATTTTGTTCTACGTTTGATTTGTTTTTTAATTCCGCAAACTAGGCTAAAAATTGAAAAAATTAATACTGATCATTTTTCAGTATTCATTTAATGAAAGCTATTTAAATATTTACTGCGAAATCACGACGTAACATGTATTCAGGGAACGTCAAATTAATTCATAGGTAGGAAAATGGATGATTGCATTTCTTGTATATGACTATCGTTATTGTTGCTAACAAATTGGCAATATACTTCCGAACGGATTCTCCGTTTTTCTGTATTTTCGAAATTTTTATTTTGCTACTTCTTTCATCTTTTTTCAAATTATATAACCATCATTAATTAAAATGTCATCACAGTTTTCTCCTACTATGCCATTTATCTTTTTGCATTATCCTGTATTCACATCCCCACAAATGCTAATTCGATTTCAGTCAGAGTTTAACCAAAGTTCATTTACCATTTCAACGAAATATATCGTCAGTTTTCAGTGGAAGTTCAACCCATGATCAATCAGAATGTAGTCAGTTTTCAGCCGGCATTTTAGTAAGGATTTAACTGTGATCTAGGCGTCATTTAGTCGGGGTTTGACTGGAGTTTAACGAAGGTTTAACTGTGATTTAATCGAGGTTTAGTCGAAACCATGAATAAATGTGGACCATTATTTATAATGACAAATAAAAAAACTGTATCAATTAAAATAAAATTCCAACCTCTTGATATATGTCACGCATTGTAGTCTCTTCAGAATGAAATACAGAAATATATCACGAGGTGCAAGGAGTAAACATCACCAAGGGGAAGACTGAAAGCAAGCAGACTGAGGTTCTAATACCCCAGACCCCAAGAGTGATGGTAAGCGCGTTCGTGTCACTGAAGGTGTCAAGCTGTTGCACCACGACGACTGGAAACGTAAACAAAGCCCGCTATTTGGCTTCTCCCGACGTGTTCTCTCCGAGAGGGTGAAATCTCACTTTATTTATTCGTCGGGATTCACCTTTTACCTCGAATGTGTTGTACTTGATACTTACAAATATTTTTCTTCTACCGTTTTCTCTGTTTTCTGTAATTGTATGGCTCATTCAAGAATGCAGTTGCTACAAAATTTTAGAAATATTCCGGGTGTTTCTTTTCATACACAGGAAAAATCGATCAGTTCCAAGATCCATGATGCTTTTTAAACCGTAGAAATCGACATACCTAGAGGAATAGCTCATTTGTATGAATTTATGTATTATGGTCGTGACGTCAAGAGTGCGATTTATCGATGCGTTTGGTGTGAAATAAGTCGCGTACACTGCGAAAAATAGTATATTATGTCATCAGGCGATAAAAGTATTATCTGGCGAATCTGGCTTTATAATCCGAGCCGAAGGCGGATTATAATCACATTTGCTAGATAATGCTTTTATCGCCGTGTGACATACGATATTTTATGTCGTTTCAATCCAGCGGGTTGGTCAGGTTTTCATTAGAAATTACCTGATCAGTCGAAACTTACAAAAACTGAATCAGGTTCTAATCATATTTCAGGTGGATCTGAAGCGATTTCTACTCGGGTAAGTTTGATACTTCTTCACGCTCTAGAGGTATATTACCAGTATTTGACCTTGTCGCACATCAAAAACTCTTATCTGCGAGATATACCCAACTCCGTCCTCAATTTTCATCCACAAAATTGAAGCATGATTAATTTTTTATCCAACATTTTTCCTTACTTCATTTCCCAGTTCCTTCATTGTTAGAGAAACCACCATAAAAAGTTTCCACTTTGGTAAGTATAAAAAAATTTTCGTTGAATCAAAGACAGGAGTAAACTTTAAATTACGGCCCACAGGCTAGTGTTTGCGGGGTTTGTGGCTTTATGTTTTACGGGGAAGAAAGTGTCGGTTGCCAATGTATTTCCTTTCGTTGCCGAGAAAATTTGCATTGAAATTGCATTTTTTTCACACCGTGTTCGTTATTACGCTGTGTTTGCGGCCAGACCGTATACACGATGTGACGTATCCGAGAGTCAAGGAAGTGAGTGGGAAAAAGAAGAATGAGAGAAGAGGTAAAATAAGTGATGGTGGTGGAATAAAAGAATAGTTTTGTACTCACTGGCCCGTACTTGTACGTCGCGACTGAGTACTCGACCCACCGAGTTACTTGCGACACATCTGTAAGCAGCACTGTGAACGTCCTGTCGGAATGCTGCTGCTTGGAACGGAAGTAGTACGAGGGTGCCATTCCTGAGGACCCTTCTGACGCCTGGTACATCAGTAGCTGGTAAACCATCGGCTGTGGACCAGTCTATATTTGGGGTTGGATTGCCAATTGCTGCACAGTCCAACCAGGCACCACTTGAATTTGAAAATTCCACTCTCGATGGGGGTTCAATGAGGAAACTTGGTCCACGCAGATGTGCATCGAAACCGTGACCACCGGCCGAGGAAACTACCGCAGCTACGCCTGCATTAAACAACGATAAAAATAAATTAATTCAATAACCAATTTTCAACATTTGTGGAGGTCCGCATAAAAAGGGACCACTTTGGCACTGTTGGAGTTATGTATATTTCCATAATCTTGATCTGATTCCGACCATTTAGAACCCAGAATGAACTTGATAGCGTAAAGAGTGAAGACGCTAAAGAAGATCGAAAAAATAATTTAACATGGGTTTAAATGGAAGTGGGCAAGAGAAAAACGTGAATATCTCGGAAACTAGAATCGACAAAGTGGTCCCTGTTCATGCGGACGTCCACATTTAATTAAATTGTCAGATTGATAATGGGCGTGCCTCAATTACACGGGATATGATAAAATTATATTTCGATTTGGTTGAATAAATGAATTTTAATTTGATAACAGTGGAGGCTGTATGGAGTGAATTGTTCAGCATTTAAACCCCTTCACATATTTATTATCAGGAAAATGTTCAATGATGTGAAATTTAACATTATTCTTTTTGAAGAGTAGTCAAATTTCTACATAAGATAACTTTTCATACTTGAGGATTAGCCCTATTACTTTCCGCATCCTTATCGTCTCCTGCACCTTTAACTCTGTGTACTCATACGATACTCATCGACCCAGTCATTTTGTAATACAAAATCAGTGATCATAATGTCCTACATATATCAGAATTAGAATTTATATACACAATTACGAATGATGAGTAATCATTTGTTTTACATTGTAAATTCATGTTCATGTTCGCCTTCATAGTGATGGATTAACCGAATACCGCATGATCTTAAACTTGGACAGTATGATGTTTGAAGTTTCAATTATTAAAAGTTTCCCACATTATCAGAAAAAATAACAGTATCCATCAATATGCTTTATTGGAGAATGTTAATTTAATTTTTTTGACGAATATGAGAGCGCATGCTGCCCCTTCACCATTTCAATTGGAGTTTCTATTATATTCGCAAGTTTCTTCCAAGTAAACGGGAATAATGAATAGAAATTTAAATAATATAACAAAATTTCAACTGCAAAAAAACCGTAGTACATTTTTTATGTGCAAAGTTTACTCGTAGCATCGCTAGTAAACTGAATAAATGGAACAGTCAAGTATCCGCACGTTAGAATTTCCCTACGATCTCCAGGATTCTGAAACTTCTCCAAGAATTTCTTTGTCTTTTGTGATGCATATTTTCACCATCCTCAAGATATGCAAGGAGAGTGAGGACGACGCAATAGGTATGCTTGTAAAAATGAAATTCAAAAGGCATTCTATACTCATAGAACGTTTCCTAGAGAAATCTCGTATTTCAACGTTGTGCTTATATTCTCGGGAGGGTATTCGAATTCAGCCACTCGCGTTTTCTTGCGGAAGAATTTCTGCAATCCGTAAAGAATCTTTCACTCCAGAGAGACGACTGGGAAAATAAGGAGACAGAAACGAATGTGAACGTTGCTTGTGCTTTTTATTTCAGTTTTCTTGTTTCTTCAGAAGTCTTGAATTTTAACCGAAAATCGCTGGTAACAATTTGCAATCGCCGAGTATAAAATGTCATTATATATTCATAAAATTGCCGCTGATATCTGTGTGAGGAATTTTACGAACTGCAGTCACGTTGGATGGGCGTCTAGACACTCGTTTACACTTCTTTCACAGTAGGTGGCGTCTGTTCGCAAAGTCACAGGCAATACCTGATAGATTATAATCGGATTCGCTGGACGATTCATCTTCGTTCAAGATGTACGTGCGAGAGCGACTCGTTGGGATGGAAAATCGAGGCCTCGTGAGTCAGGTTTGGGAAGAGTTACATTTGAATCAAATAAAAATTTATTCGGATTCACAATGAATTTCCCTCAATATTTCATGGAATATGTAATCCTTCAATTTATCGCATATTTTGTAAATATGTGGAAGTTTTTCCTGTAATTGTTTTCAATGATTAATAGTTTCAATATATTGCTGCATTTTGGAAAAATCTCCTCCGGTTCTGGTTTACGGGGTAGGTCTGGATACTTGTCAGTTCATTCTGTACAAGGTTCGTAGATTTGTGTTATTTGGATGGACACAGCATAATTGTTTCAATTTCTTTATCCTGTTGGGAAATTATTGTTTATACTACATGCAAAAAATAATTTACAGAAAATTTCCATGTACGTCATTATTTGCGAATCCGTTAATTTCTGAAATATGCAAAACATAGTGTTTTCTATTTAGAGTCAACAGTTTAGATTCACGAAAGATCATTATTCGTTAGCCATTTTTACAAATCTATTTAGAATTTCGATGACGGCATTTTCTGTATTAGCGTCCCGGGTAGAAATGCATCCAAGGATTCAGCCGCAATTCGGGTGAGCGCGAGCTCAGCCTCGGCTTGCCGCTTGACCCGAGTTCACGCCGCGACACGCCGCTCCATACCGGCTCACAGTCGAACGCTCATCAGACGGCATAACCCGGCACTTGAGTTTGAGCTGTGGCTCAACGCTTAGAACTCAGCTCCGATTGAGTCGTGTCGTTTCGAGTGGAGGGTGGAATAGAATGATATTTATGCATTTTTAGAATATCGATTTAAAATTTGAATACTTTGGAAAATTCTTGTCTTCTTACTATAAAAAAAAAAATGGAATTCCACTGAACTTTCTATAAAATTTGAAATTTACTGATTTTTCCCTCTGTTATCGAATATAAAACCTGGCACTTTCTCTAAGAATTCCTATTGGAGCTCTATGAGAATTCTATTTAAGTTTTATTGCAATTCTCTTGAAAAATTCTTTTTTTTTTGCGTCAATTCCATTGAAAATTATGCAACTTTCCCCTGCATTTTTAATAGATATTTGTTTGTAGAAAAAAATCGATTGATTTTTCTAGATAATTTATTCTGTTTGGATTTCTTCCACAGAAACTATTGGGCATGAATTTTCCAAGTTTCGCTCCTGCATTTGATTAAAAGAAAAGAAGAAAAACTGAGCGGAAAAAACTTAGAAATCTTACGCCTAAGAAAACCTATAGGAACATAAAAACCTATTTACTTTCTTGCACCAAATTTCACCTTAACAAAAAGACTCTATGAAGTTGCATAATCTCCTATAGAATCGGCGCAAGAAACGAATAGAATTCTAATAGAACTTCCAGAGAATTCTCATAGAATTCCAATAGAAATTTAATAGAAAGCGCTAGGTTTTTCTGTTGAATTTTTTCATGCGTGTTATTTTGGCATACCTGTATTCAACATTTCCCTAATAAATCGTAGAATATTCTTAGAACTCGTAGGCCTATCGAAAAATGAAGAATATCCTCTCCTGTAGCGTTGATAATTAATAATAAAGGTTCGTTAACGTTTTTCAAGTGATTATTTTTCTTGATTTTGTTTGTTGTATTCGCGAGAAAAAAGAAAGTTTTGACTACGTTTCAGTGAA